>NC_064433.1:4828256-4913256 GCF_023343835.1 Lagopus muta
CTTATGTGATGAGTTTTTTGCTCTGTATGAAGTATATTGATATGAGTTAAGACTTAGTAGCTCTTCGTATTTGAGAGTTATTAAATGCAGTATAAGCTCACAGGTGGAGTGATCTAGCTCAGAACATGCTTCTGTCCACCCGTGGCCAGCGAGGTAAAAGAGGATTCCAGAGTGCATGTTCCAGAGCATGCAACAGGCCTCCACTTTGAAACATGACCTGCTCTTTCTATTAGATTTACAGAATGATAGGTAATTTAGAATCTCTAATGCTGCATCACTAAGCCTTTGCATTTACCATTGCACAATGCTTATGCCAACTACATATCTAGAATAGATTATAATTCCAAATAAATCAGATTGGTTATTAGGAAAAGATTCTTCCCTAAGAGGATGGAACAGACTCTTGAGGGCAGTGGTCATGGTACTGAGCCTACCAAAGCTTGAGAAGCATTTGGGCAATGCTCTCAGATGTAAGGTTTGAATTTTGGGTGGTCCTGTGTGGAGGCAGGAATTGCACTTGATGATCCCTATTGGTCCCTTCCAACTGTATGATTCTACAATGGCTGTCTTTTTGTTTTGACATACAGAGTAGTACTCATTTGCCTAAACACAGACATTTTGGTCACATATGAGATCTTGCAATACTAACAGCTGTTGTGACTGCAGGGATACAGCTCTCCTATAAATCCTACAGCATGTCAATGTTATCTCTTATCTCCTTCAGGATTCTCAAACAGCACAGGTGCCTGTGTTTAGGCAACCTAGATCCATCTATTTGTAAAGAAACTCTTTGATGTCATCAGAAGTCATCAACATTTCTTCTTGGAATTTCAATATTCCTATTTCTTCACAAGGTTTCCACATGCCAGTAATTCAAACAACTACAATAAGCCTGGTTTTCATTTGCCAAATACTTCATTGCCAAATACTCCAAGCATCTTCATGTATCTTTACAGTCTGTCAATAATTATGCTGCAAAAACTTGCAAAGGAACAGAAAACTGTCGCTGGTTTTGAATTCACCATGGAATTGAACCTAAATTTCTTTCCAACTGACTGAATAATATTTTTGCCATTATTTTTTCCTTTGTTTTGTGCTTAGGATTTCTTAGGGTCTGAAAAATAACTAAATGAAGCCATAGGTATCTGGATGTATTCCACCTGTGATAAGCAGTTAATATTTTATGATTTGAAGGAGTTATCTTTATGCTAGCACAGCTCAACATTAGAGAGATTTTGATGGATGCCTCAATGGCAACTTCTTTCAGAACATCTCTGATAGTACAGAGACAATATCTCTATCTGAAACACAGCATTTCTTCAGTTACTCTCAGGTCTGCTCTAAAAACAGCAAAAGAGAAGCCAGACTGAACAGAGCGTGGCCATGTAGTTCACTTGCCATGACAAGAATGCCCTTCAGCTCTGACTTTGCACAAAGCATCTCCTGATGTGTCACAAGGTAAGCAGAGAAACAAAAGACAAAGAAAAGGAAAAGGATATGTCATCACTTTATTTTTTTTTAACTGTCTGAATAGACATTCACTCTCATGTAGTCTAAGCCTATGGATGGCTACGAAATCTCCCCTCTAGTGACTCACCAATGCTGTTCAGGAAACCAGCAGCAGAATAGCAACACTATTGTGATCTAATCCATAGCTTGATCCAAAATGTAGCTTTCTCATGCCCTCCAAGAAGAAATAGTGAACTGTATTTTACAAGAGCTTCACAAAAAATGAAATTCCACACTCTTCCTATAAAACACTCTCTGCCAGATAGTTGAATAAGATGAGGAAGACAGCGAATCTCCCTGTTAGCCTGCAAGGAATAAGATGGACCAGGAAGAAATCTGATTTCTTTTCTCCTTCTTATTCTATGCTTATTTCCATTACCACAATTTGTTTATCCACAGCCCAACTTTACTGTGAGTGGAAGATATGCTGAATAGTCTTTATCTGTTCTGTGAATTCGGTGTAATTGTTTTCCACTTGAAATGTCACAGGGCACCTGAAACATCAAACAGAACTGGTAGAAATAATACAAATTCTAGAGAAGATCTGCACCTTTCTGGAATGGGCTGCAACTGACAGTTCAGGACATCTTAATGTAGGTGATAGGAATGATCCAGGTGTCCAAGCATTCACTATGAATAACGAATATATAGTGTTTAGTTCAGAAATGTAAACATAGCTGCTATTCTAGTGCTAATTCAATATCTGACTCAGTTTGGAGGAAAAAAAACAACAAAGCAACAATCAAAGAATACATTATCACACTGCAAGAGATTAAAACCAAGCAGATATTTCAGTACTGTTTTCTGTGGCATGATAGACAGTGATAAATGTTTGTTTTGATGCTGCTCTCTAGTCGAAGCAAGAATCTGTTGAGGCATAATCCATGCTTATGTGGTTTGCAAGTGGCTTGCAAGATGCTCACAATGACCCTTTTTGGTCCCTGTATATATCTATTCAATCACTGGGCTTCAGATTTTACTGTGTAGAAAGACAGCAAGACAGAAAGAGTGAAAAAAAAAGATGAAAAATTTGCATGGCAACTGCACTGCATAACTAGCAATCACTGTAATAGAATTACTGACATTATGGGCTGCTAAAGGCACAGTTAGTACCTTGTCTCACTTGTCTGTAATTTACTCTGTGTCTATTTACCCTTGATGTACAACCCAGGTCAATTGCTGTGCCACTTTCTATCTTCCTACTTCTGAGTTATAGAGAGAAATGTGTGCCTCATGAATGACTATCTCTTCTGGTCAAGCTTGTCTCTTGTGCTGTTCAGCAGTTCCATGTGCTAATAGGTAGTGCTGAACAGTTAATATCACCAGCTAATTGGCGAAGCACGTGTGAAGCAGATGTATTTAAATATAGAATGTGGAGGCTGAAGGAATAACTGAAAGCATAAGTGATAAGGATTTATTATTAGAACAGATTAACAAGTCCACCTTTTTTTCCCTCTGCCCTGGCCAAGTGTTATTTTTAATTTTTCTTTTTCAAGGGGGTTTTGTTCCACTATTGAGACAATTATGATGGCTAATTTTCTGTTGGTTTTATGGCAGCACCTAGAAAGAAAAAAATAAAAATAAAAATAAAAAATCATTTATACCTTCTACTAAGTGTGTGTTATTTGTATAGAGTCAGATCTGCAGATCTGGCATTAAAAGATGTTTGCTGAACATTTATGGAGACCAAATAGTGGATATGAGCACAGTGAGGCGATGGGTACTGTGTTTCAACAGTGGCAACAGTGATGGTAAATCACCTCTGCTGGTGCAGATTTTTACAAGCACTGCATGCTGGCTGTTGTTTGTCACTGACAAAATGTATAGCTAATAAGGAAGATAATGTTGAAAAACAGTGCTTTGTAGCTGAGAATTTGATCTGTCAAATAGTGTTATTGTTCTCTTTGCATTTGTTGTGGTTTACTTGGAAATAAATAGGCATTACTTTCAGAGCAACCTATCTAGGTAAAGAAGGGGTATGTGAAGAATGGAGGAAAAGAGGTAGGGATTTGTATTTATTCTAATACAGATGTTATTAATTGCTTCAAAGATCCAAGAGCAAACTGTCTTTTCCTCTAAAAGTCCTTTGACTTAAGCCTCAGCCTCATGATTAGTGTTTGCTACTTGAAGGCTTTCCACTGCCTGTATTACCAGGCCTCTCAGTGCTGCAGTTCAGTCTTTTCTTTACTCTAGTCTGCAATGAAATAGAGGTGGTTTTGAATGCATTCCAAGTCTCTGTGGAAACTTCCAAGCCAACTATGACAGTGGTCTCTGGACTTTGATCAAAATTCACATCCTTCTGTTTGTCCTCACCTGGACTGGTCTTGGAATTCTATCTTTTCCATGGAGGTTGCTTTCCACTCCAAGTTACCTGGATCACTTTTAAGCATCTAGTTTATCCCCGAAGCCACCTATTATATTTGATCTTGATGTAAATATTGAGATCTAGAGAATGAAAGAGTAATATTTCCTTAAGGGAAAAGTTAGAACAACAACAACAAAAAATTTCCTATTCTGTTCTAGCCAGATACGTCTGCTCCCTACACTATTCTACCACGTGGCTTGTAGCTGGGAAATAAGTACATCAAGTTGATTCACTGTGTGAAATTAGTTATGCACCTAAATTAAACAAGAATGCACAGGCTTCTACTTGTTCATGGCTTAATGCTT
This sequence comes from Lagopus muta, assembly GCF_023343835.1. NCBI lineage: Eukaryota > Metazoa > Chordata > Aves > Galliformes > Phasianidae > Lagopus > Lagopus muta. The sequence goes on from NC_064433.1 coordinate 4,832,436, forward strand.
ACTGCTGAGAGGTCATGTTTATTGGATTCAATGGAGAAACACCTTTCCTGGAATTCAGCATACAACCAGGTAAATGGAATTTGCTCACTTTAAATTGGGCAATTTAGAGTTAACCCACTTCTCATTATCAGGCTTGCAGTTTCAAGTAGGTAAGGTTACTCATTTTGTTATTTACCAAATAAATTCATTTTAACTATATTTTTATGTGGCAGTCTGTATTTGCAAAATGTTCAAACTATGTCTAATATAGAGTGCTTGTGGATGCCACAGTTGTTACATGATTCTCTACAGGCATGAGTCTCAACTACACTCAGATCTCTTCATCTCCACAGTTTCTGTGTGACAGAAATTTCTATATGTAGATTAAATAAGGAGATGTAACACATCCTTTCCTATCTTTGACTGGCACAGGAGGGAACTTGGGCACCTTGGTACAACACGAAGTACTTGTATCTGTAGCCATATCCTTTGCTTGGTCTACACAAAGTAGACTCTCCTAAACTTACGAAACATGAACCATGATAAAATAATTAAAAAAAAAAAAGAAAAAAAGGGAAAAAGAAAAAAGTCAAAATCTTCTCTAAATAAAATCAGAAGTCATATGGGTTATTTTAATCTTTAAGATAAATGACTGCATCTATGTGGAAAGCCACATAAGGATCCAAATCATTCTAAGTTATACCCATGCAACCACATGCAAATGAAATGAGGGCAGGATTTTCCCAGCAAACAGAAGTTTCTTTGGATTAATCCCAACCTTTGAGCTTCCCATGGTTCAGTGATGTGATGTGGAGTGCTATCCATTGCAGGGTTTGCTTAGCAGAGCTTGGTTTTCTGCAGGCTGCAAATGAAAGCTCCCCTAAGCTGCAGTTTTTGTTTTTATTGTTTGGTTTCTGTTGGAAATATATTTACAGTTATTTTAACATCAACCTTCATAAACAGATTACCATTGTAATTTGGACCATGGGGAGGAGGTAAAATATTTTGTTAAAAATATTGGTAAAATATTTTGGGCAGGATTAAGGTAATCCAAAAACAAGCTAATAAAAACACATTAAAATGCTCTATTTTTGGACAGACATAAAGAGACACGTAATCTCTTTCAGTAAGTTTTCTGGAACAATAAACATTTAAGCCCAACATACATTGTCTATGTGCGTTTATGTGCATGTGTGCCTGTGTACATGGGTATTTTCTGAAAGTTATCTTTGCCTGGATACAAGGCCACACTTGTCAGAGTTACATCATATTTGCAAATCTCCTATTCAGTGAAGTATGTCTTCCGTTCATGTAAGCAGAAGCCTTCTCTTGCCGTTGAGAGTTCAAGTTTTCCTTTAATTATTTCAGAATCTGTTTCTTGGAAGATATTTTTATTATCATAGTTTTCTCAGCTTTTTTTCCATAAAGATAATAAAAGGAACAGATTTTAATGTAAGGGACAAAAACCACTCTGGTTTCAACTGAATAGAAAGATTTACTTAGTGCACTAGTATAGAATCATAGAATTGCAGAATCATTCAAATTGGAAACTACTATTAAAGGTCATCTGGTCCTACTGGATGAACAGGGAGACCCAGAGCTAGAATAAGTTGCTCAGAGCACTGTCCGTCCTGACCTTGAATGTCACCAGGCATGGGCATCCACCACCTCTCTGGGCAACCTGTTTTAGTGCCTCACCACCCTTACTGTCAAAAAGTTCTTCCTTCTACTCAATCTAAACCTCTTCTAGTTTGAAACATATTCCCTTTGTCCTATCACAATAGACCGCACTAAAGGGTCTGTCCCCTTCTCTCTTATAGTCCCCCTTTAGTTACTGAATGGCAGCTATCAATTATGATTATGAGTGCCACCTGAATAGGTAGTTTCTAAAACAGAGGGCAGATCTTACGCAGATAAAAAATGCCATAAATGTATAGATCATTTGATACTACCTCCAAGGCAGAACTGTCATAACTCAGTGGTGTAAATTGTTGCAGCTTGAAATTGCTACAACACTATCTTGTAATGAAGGCAATTTATATTGGCTGAAAACCTCCCTCAGTGATTTAGATCCTGATCTTGTTTACACTAAGGTTGACTGCAAAATTGCTGGTGGATTCAAATGAGAACTGAAGTCAAATGCTACCGAAGCCTCCAGCTTTATTACAATAGACTTGAAGGGCAACAAAAAGAATGGCTGTACTTACGAATTCACCTTCACGGAAATCACTTGAAAGAGGCAGTTCTGCTGGGATTAGCCCCGTATGACTCTGTGTGGTCACAGAGTTTTGCCTGTAGGATGCATCCTTCAGCTCAGATGTTTTGCTATTTTCACATCCCTGCCCCTTTAGGTCTTGGCTGCTCAATTTGTGTTGTGAGTGGAATTTCAACACAAATATTATTAAATCTTTTTTTTTTTTCCCTTCTTTTTAATTATGACTTCCTGTTTTTCACTGCCACTTCTTTAATCCTGAAAAGATAATTCACTGCTCTCAAACCCTGCTTCAGGGTGGCAACTAATTGCATATTCGGTCAAACACTGGACTTCCTTCCTTGTGTTTGTCTCAGGCGCTACACAAAAGCAATTAATGCTGCATTTTGCTAGCCAAATTTATACAATATTACAAATTATTAGAATGCTGTTAAAGCAAAGGCTTTTGTTGTTCTTCAACCAAAGATAAAGAACTCTTTTCCCTTGTGCAAAGAAGTTTCAAAGTTAAGATTTCCTGCCTCTTCTAGATTTCAGCAGTGTCCTGACCTCAGTGAATGGGGGAAGGCTATTTTTTTTCATTCCAGGAAGAAGATCTAGATATTTTCCGTTCTCATTATTTAAGGCAGGACAAGGTATGACTACACTATCTGTTGATACCTCTGAGCAAAGTCCAGCTAACTTGTTTGGGTAGTGCATGCAGAACAAAGTTACAACTCTGCTAAACTCACTGCTGCCAGCAATGCCTGAAGCAGCTGATTTCAAACAACATGGTGCAGTTGCATCTTAAACTTGTCTCATCTTTTCTTTACCTTTTCACCTTTTTTCAGCTCACCTTTTAGGAGTGGTCTCTGACTCTCAATTTTCATGACTCAAACCATGCCAGCACTTTGCCTGTTCCTGGTGTCAAACTACAATGGCAGAGGTAGGCATTCATTCAGGACTCAGATATTTAGAAAATGAGATCACTTTCCAGATCAAGAATTCAAAGCAAAAAGACTGTCTTATCCATGAGCTGGTTTCAGGTGGAACAGAATATGAGTTCCACAGGGGAGTTGCAGACAGACAAAACAATCTCAGTGTGCAAGGGAGGCTGGAGGTGGGACAATACCATGGCTGCAAGTACAATGTTATTTCCAGGCCAGCCCTTTATGTTCCCTGTATTGGGGTGTTCCTTAACTTTAACAACTTGGCCTTGTCCATTTGACCTGGGAACCCTTTAGGACAATTTCTCATGGCTTGGCTGCATTTCTCCTCTTCTCCCTATACTTCTTTCAAAATAGATCTGTAGGTCTACAGATCTCCTGTTCTGTTCTGGTGGCATTATAGCTGGAGAGATACCAATGAACCCAAGTTTGTAACAGTTAAGTGTCCTCTAGATATCTGCTATTTATTCTTGCAGCCTTGCACACTGGAGTATCCACTAACTCCATTACTAGAAGCATCCACTCACTTCGCAGACCTATCCTTGTCCCAAGCTGACGGTTACAGTGAAAGCTTTGTCCATGCTGCACAAACTGGTTTTCTTCTAGATGGATTATATGCATTCATGTGTTTTAGCTTCAGCTGGGAAGGAATTGTTTTCTTCATAGTATCTGATACGATGCTATGTTTTGATTCTAGGAGAAAAACAATGTTGATAACACAATGATGTTTATAGTTGTTACTGAGCAGTGTTGTTCAGGACCAAGGCCATTCTCAGTGAAGGACCCAAGGAGCTATGAGGGAACAGAATTAGAACAGTTTACTTAAGCTGGGCAAAGGGATATTCCATACCATATGACATCATGCAGAATGTGTTCTGAAGGGGGTGGTAGTTATCTCTCTCTCTTCTGCTGCTTGAGGGGCAAGCTGGGCATTGGTTAGCAGGCAATGAGCAATTGCTTGTGCATCACTTGTTATATACATTCATACGCATATGTGTATATAGAGATAACTAGTAACTTTTTCCTTTTCTCTGTATTAGTAAATGGTTTTATCTCAATTCATGACTTCTACTTTGTTTTCAACCCGGTGGGAGGGGGAAGTGAGGGAATTACCATGGTGGTTACCTACCTGCTGTATTAAACCACAATACCATGCTACAATGTATGTGGTCCACTTTTCTTTGATTGCTTAATTTATTTTGCATGAGTAGAAATTACACTGGTCTTTGGAGGACACAGGCCACTGTTGCATTGCCTCCTACGGTACTGACCTAAACCAGGCCAGGACCAAATAACTGCACGTACACACCAATATGATGAACAGCAAAATGGCGTTTATTACACGTGAACTCTAGCTTGTATAACCTATGTGCTTCATCTACACCCCTAAGGGCACGTGCCACACATCAATCATAGAGCTGGGAGAGGGCCTATCGCGTCACATCCCGTGGGGGTAGGGGGGGGGGGGGGGGGGGGATCTCGCAGTCGCCTACAACAGGCCACCAAAGAGATGGAGTGATTGTTGTAGACTCCCAGACTCCCAAGAATGCTGTCATGGCATCATGGCTTGATCTACAGGTTGAAGACCTGCTGGAATGGTGTTAGAGGGTGGACATAGAATCAGAATGATAGAATTGTTTGAGGCAGAAGGGACCCTAAAAGATCATCTAGTCCATCTCTCCTGTAATGGATGGGGACATCTACAGCTAGATCAAGTTTCCCAAATCCCAATCCTGGTCCAGCTTGTCCTAGGGATGACTTATCTAGGCAACTTGTTCCAGAGCTTCACTACCCTTATATTAAAAAAAAAACCACATTTCCTTATATCCAGTCTAAATCTCCCCTCTTTTAGTTTGAAACCATTTATCCTTGTTCTATCACAACAGACCCTGCTAAAGAGTCTTCCCCCTTCTTTCCCATAGCCCCCCCCCCCCCCCCCCCCCCTTTTAGATACTGAAAGGGCATCCAAAGCTGCTCTGGTCTTAACCATGATGTTTATAGACAGCAGTCCCTGGAGTGAGCTATCCCAGAGCTGTGCCCAGGGGAGCTGTGAGACTGATGATGCAGACATATCTCCGGTGTCCACAGCATACTTTTCAACAGCACTAATGGGTCTGTGTCACTTCCAGCTGAAGGCTGGCTCCTCTCCAAATTGAGAAATGCCTGAACAAAGTGAGCTTGGGTTCAGGGGGAAATACAGTCTCTGTTTGCTCACCTCCCACAACAGCGTTCCCTCAAACACTGGGAGATGCGTGTTTCTGAGTTCTGTTTTGGTTTGGATTTTGTTTTAGATAAGTAACATGAGAATGGCTCATGAACCCATCTTTCTGTTCAGACGGCACAAGACTTGAGTGGAAATATGATGTATTTCGCTCATCACTCAGGCTTTTAGACTAGTGTAAAATGATGATTTTGAAACATTAGCTTTTTTCCCTTCTGTTTCGCCTTGACCTGAATTTAGGGAACCGACAGATTCTTTTCACCATCCCTGTCCCTTTCAAGAAAAAATAGTTTTAAATTTCAGCAATTTTGATGTTATTGTACTTAAAAGATCCAGTTGGAACTGCAATGAATATCTTGTTGATGACATCCTAGTGACAACTGAAGTTAATAAGGGTTGTAAAAAGTCATTTACTTCAATTGACTTATTGAAAATGCATAAGGGCTGTCAGTTTCATTAATGCAAAAAATGTAGGAAAACCCCCGCTCCCTTTCCTTTCTTCCTTTCTTTTTGAAGTTGCAAATATGTTACGAATAAACTGCTAAATAGATTTAATATTTGACATAAAGAACCTCTGTCCCAGATGTCTGACATAATTTATAAATTACTATGCTTATGGAAAGTGTGTTATTGCTATGTGACTTTATTTTGTTATAATGACTGGATATTATTCCTTGAACAACCGTGAATAAGATAAATCAGCAATAACTAGATAATGCCCCCTGAAACATAGATAGCAGCACAGATTTATTTATATTTGAACAGCACGTGTTGAGGTTCATATACATTGCAAAATATTTAACAAACCTTTTTTTTTTTTTTTTTTTTTTTTTTTTTTTTTTTTCTGGGACACATAGAAAATATTTTTAAGCCATTCCTTAATTCTTTTCATATTTTGGAATTGTGTCTTCTAGGAAAGACAACGCACCAGAGGCCACCCTGTCCCCTCTTCTGTAAAGTGAGCAAATTGTATAGTTGTACTGAGTCTTTCACAAGGATAAGAAACAATGTCTTTAATGCTGAAGATTTCATCCATGACAATTAGGATTCCTTTTTCCACTGACTGCATTTTCACCTTCAAATCCCAAAGGTCACCAAGAGGTAATGTTTTCATTAAAACATACCTGCTAAGGTGACCTAAGCCTTAGCATAAACAAAGTCTTTTAAATGCAGACACCTGAAATACCTTGGTTTTCAATCCTGGCTCCAGTGTTTGAATCTCAAAGGTGAAGAAGGCATACCAAATTCCTTTGAAGCCTGGTTTTCTAACCCTAAACTACTTACTTGAGGTAGATTTCCAGCTGAAAAAAATTAATCATGCATGTAAATATTACCTTTTCAGCAAATTTAAAATGTGTAGTATCAACATATATTTGCATATTTCCTATTTATAGAGGCATGCATTTTGAAAGAAAAACATCTCAACTTTTATTTTATGCATATAAATTATGTTTTTATATGGCTAGTTAATATAAGCTTTCTATTAATTAAGGTGAGAGTAAGTCAAAGAGGCAAACTTTTAGTACAACAAAAATATTGCTTCTTGCTGGGCAGCAATTGTTGAAGACAAAATTGTGTCAGATATTTAAGGGTGCTTAATATAATGTATGATAAACACATGTTTATCAGACTATGATGTGAATTTTTACACAGGAAAAGACTCAGGTCCCCAGATCTCATTAGTTGGTGAAGGGGCGAAGCAGGAGCTTTTCCACGAGTGCTGTATTTCAATATAGTCAAAGCATATATAGTTCAACAGAGGTACCATCTATGCTCCTGGCTGACCTACAGCCCATATCATGCTTCCTCCAATTTCCTCTGGGAGGCAACTGATAGATTTACATTCCTTCTGCTTGCATAAGGAAGCAGGACAAGCCTAACCTTAAGGATTTTCTGTCCCCACATCCTCACTAGCCTTGTCTCCAGCTAATTCTATTTTTCCTGTAATTATTCCATTCTTGTTGCTATAAAATATAAATGTTGTGTGTGAATGCTCCTGTCCTCTTGTCAGTGGATGGGAAATGCAGTGCATTCAAAATCTGCAGTTGTGTAATTGATGGGTGGTGAACATGGGCAGCAGGAAAGCAGAATTCAGTCAGATGGACTCCAAGGTGGATGCTCAGTGTAGAAAGACATTAGCAGGAAATCAGAGGAAAGTGCTTTCCTACTATATGTTTAGCATGTTAGGTGTATAAAGCATTCTTCTACTGACATCAAAAGACTTTTCTATTTCCATTGCCTCTACTTATTTAACGGGAAGTTTATATAAAAGATATGGATGAGAGGTAAAGGCCTCAAGTTTCATCAGACAGGTTCTGGTAGGATATTAAGAGAAATTTCTTCTCAGAAAGAGTGCTGAAGTGTTGGAACAGGTTGCCTAGGGAGGTGGTGGAGTCATCATCCCTGGAGGTGCTCAAGAAATGTGGAGATGTGGCACTGAGGGACATGGTTAATGGGCATAGTGGTGATAGGTCGACCGTTGGACTAGGTGAGCTTAGTAATCTTTTCCAGCCTTAATGATTCTGTGATTCTATGATTCTGTATCTAATCATCTTCAACTTTTTCAGTCAAGTGAAGTGGAAAGATGTAGTATCCCAATGAGGTCTGAAAGGACTGGCAAAACAACAGACTGAGGTGGTGGTCTTCAAATTCAGAGGGAGCTCATTCTTTATACAAACAATGTCTTTGTGCTATATGTATCAGTGTTCAGATAATCAGGCAAAAGTTGTAATCGGCTTTTCTAGTTCAAACTTCAATGCCACTGTTTTTGGAAAAATTGATTATATTGCTTTTTAATAGCATGGTCTTCGCAGTGAGGTAAATTTAACTTCTGTTCTGTCAAACCTGAATCTTCAAAAGCAGTAAAACTACTCAAATATAATAACTGGATACTTATGAATTAAATATTAAAAGTGTAACTGGCCCAATCACTGAATCAATGTTCTGTCTGAAAAGTAAAAGCTGGTTAAACATTTTTTTTATGGAGGTAAACAGTGCAATGATTTAAGGACTTAGCAGGACTTCAAGAAAGGCTGAATTGTGTCCTTGTCCTAAGGACATGAACAACTCTCCTTAACACTGCAGAATAAAAACCAGAATTGTCCACGTGTTTAATGTTTGCAAAATTACATGTTGGCAACTGCGTATAGGAATTGCGTCTACTTAAGGGAGGAAAATCAAGCAAAAAATTAATTCCAAGGGAAAGAATCTCACAATTCAAGTTTGTATACATTAGAACAGTAACTTAGAAAAAGACTGAGTGAATGCATGCATGACAGGAAAGTCAGTGACAGGTCACAGAAGTGTGAAACTACCTTGAACCATGATCCAAAAATAGTGGAAGCCTTTAGAGTCCTACAGGTTTTTGCACCGTCCTCAAAGATTCATTGGAGTATGTCAACACTCATAAATATGCAAGGTAAGTAAATGTGTGGCACGACCATGGATGGTTCTCCTCTTAATAGGTAACTGTTTCCTATGATCATCAGTGGAGCTACGTCAGTCATGCCATCTGCATAACCATCTGGGTCCCAGACAGGAATTTTTAATGGGTTTGTTATGGTGAATGAGGTTGGAAGTAATAGGAGTCTGCACTGGGAGGATCTGCCCTGGCTTTTCATTTTTATTTTCTTACAGCATGAGAGGGCAAATAAGGTGAACAATTCCAGTCACTGCACTTAATCCCTCACTACATGATGCTTAGATAGGACAGTGATGTAGGAATGTGATTACAGCAGAGAAGACTTAAATATCTGCTTCATACATCTGCACAGGAAGTGCTGAGCTGGGAGTCCCTTAAGAAGATCTTTGGGAACTGCTATGAATAAGTCCAGATTTGAAAGCTGAGGCTCACAACTATTTCTATTAGAGAGGAACCTTGGTTCAAAAAATGGTTTCTCATATTTATTTTGATTTGATTTTCTTGTAGCTTTTCATGTTCTGAGGGGGGGGAATGGGACTCTTTGCTAGGGTCTTTTCTTCTATGTTTCCTACATTTCACGCTTCCAGTCTCAAAGACTCTGAAAACAGATGCCTGGTTTTCAAAGCAAGTTTTATTTTTTTAGCAATGCCAGATATTTTGTAGTAGAAAATACAAAACAAAAACAAAGCCACTGACTTCTGATGTCTTCTGTTTCCTTATCACCCTTTGTTATGCTTGTTAATCGGGGTGACTGGGAGTATTTTAAGCATTTAAAATGTATACATTTCTCCCCCCCCCAACCCAAACATCTGTTTATTTTCCAACAACATGAACCTTGGGAAAAAAAAAAAAGCTGCTATTATATACTTTTTTCAAAGTGAAGAGTAAACATGCAGCTTTCATATTTGCTACTTCAAACGGATGCTATTTATTTAATCGCTGGAGGCAGGAGGCCTGATCAGAAAAGAATTTCTTTTATGGCCTAAGGTGCTGAACTATTTTTAATAAGAACAATGCTTAAAGAAAAGAAAATTTCTAAAAAACCTCTTCAATCAGTTGGAGAGGAGAGAAGGGAAATCCCCTCTTGTGGTAAGGAGAGGCAGCAAGCTGCTGCTCCAAAACAAAGCCAGGTTAGGTTGCTTTAACTTTCCTCTGTTGAAAGAGGGAGGAGATGTGTCATCAGGCACCACCTCATCCAAAAGTAGACATGAAAATACATCACAGGAATCACATGTCAAAAAGTTCCTCTTTCTTTCATATCAATGAACAGAGGTGAGGACAACTGCATCAGCTCTTGATGCTTATATTTAAGATCACATAACCATAGAATATACCAAGTCAGAAGGAACCATAAGGATCATCGAGTCCAACACCTATCTCCACATATACTTCTGAGCAGGTGCTGTCCAACTCGCTGTATTTTTTCTAGAACTTTGTGCTTACTTTGTTCAACAGAGCATGCCCAAGAATTCAAATACAAAAGAGAAAATAAGAAATACTAAAAATATCAAATGTAGAATTTTATTTACTTGCATCCAACAAACAAGTGAAAAGGACCTGAGGCTGAGGTAGTTGGGTGAAAATCACCCAGCAGCCAGCTCATGCCTTGTTCCCTACGCTGCAAATTACTATTATAGACATAGCCCAAGGTCTTCTTTTCTCAAACTGCTTGCCAACAACATGCAAGCTAGATGTAAACAATTTCAGAAACCAAAACTGTTGAACTCATCGTCAAGAATGATAAGACACATAACAAAAACAAGACATAAAAGGTTCCTTTTTGTACTTTTAGAGTTAAGCCTCAGCTTTAGACAGTGATATATTTGTCACTTGATTTCTGCCTCCAGTGTGAGTAATTAATTATGCAATACTGGGAAAGATGACTGATTAAGCACAACTAAAGTGAAGTAAACAGTTTGAATGTGCAAGTGTTATTATTGTATAATTATGATAGAATTTGAAACTTCAAAATTTCTTTTACACTGCCAGTGATATATTTAGATAATGAGAAAGATCATGGACACTATGAACAGAATTTTAAAATAAAAATAAATGTTGGAGATTACTCTTCAGGCCTCCAGTTCCACAGTGATCTTTTAAACACAATGCAAACTTTGTCTTATGAATACATTTCCCAGAAAGTGTTTTGGTCTTCTGTGTACAAGACTCTCCAAATAAGCAGATGCAGTGTGCCTTGAAGCCCATCCATTTGGTGAGAAAATGCACTCTTTCTGTCTTGACTAACAAATAATAATCAACATGTAAATGTGAAAAGATAAAACAAGACACTGAAATGCTCATTTGGGTCAAAATGAATTTATTTCCTGGGGCATAGGAAATCCCAGCTGAATTGGTTGCTGCAGTGACACAAAATACATGCAAACAGTACCCTTGATTAGAATCTGGGAGAGTGAGATAAAAGGTTTATCTGCGTGACAAGAGCTGTTTGATGGACTATTAGATGACACTTTTCTATGGTTGCTTAAATCTCACAGCTTCTTTGTGACTTAAAAAAACCCATGCATTTCAAATAGCACTTTCTTCCAAATAAAGTGATGTGAGTATATATGTAAATATAATTAACATTTTGCTTCTAAACACTAGCAAAGACATACGTGCATATGTGTAATACTTAGGCACCATCATACACTGTAACAGGTAAACTTGTCCATGTTTACATCTCGGTGTTTCACACACCCTCAAACATGTCAAAGTTTTCAAGCATTCATATGCATAAGCTGGCAGAACCTTTTACATACCCTACTGAATTAATCTATGTAGGTTCAGGTATGAATACATATATGATATACCCAAATTTATATATGCGTGTGTATATTTACACATATTTCTATGTATATACACAGATATAAACAGACTGCCATGCAGTAATGAACTTGAGCATATTTATGCCATATACACACACCTTTTCATTAATGTAATATATGTATGTTCACTATGTATGCACATGTATGAGATAATGCATATTTTGCATGCATAGACAAAAATATATCTGCATACGTATGAAAACTCAAGTTTAAATGTAATTTGACATGCTTTATCTCAATTCAATGCTTTGTGTTGGACAATAGGCACAGTGAGATGAGGTCACTATCATGTATCATGACTGGGTGTAATTCAGCTGTGTTACTGGTGTGACCTCAGAGTAGGCACAAGTCATGTTGTGGTGGACTTGAATGAACTGGGTGGATCATTATAAATGAGGGATGAAATGATAGAGGAAGGGATTTCACCAAGTGTGGTGGTGACAAGGAGAAATATAATCAGCTCCTTAATCAGATCCCCCAAATCACCACATTGTATTTGTTTATGGCCTCAGTTTGGACTAAAGATGCTGCACCTTCTCCAAAAGTTTCTTCCTGCAGCATGTATCTCCCACTCAGTTCATAGCTAGATGTGGAAGGGCCTACAAGAAAAGATCATTTCTTCAGACAGCTTCACAAATTCCAAAAGGAAATTCTCTTCTCATAGATTAATTTAGTCTTTGTTTTCCTTTAAAACATAAATCCAGGGGAATTTCCCACACAAAGAAATATCTGAGCTGAAGTTGCATATGAACATATCCCACGTGTTCATTGCTAAGCATATATTAAAGCAGAATTAATGCTACAAACAGCTCTGATGCATATGCTTTTTGCTAAATATCATAAACAAATATACTTGCAGGCCTCTTCCATCCAAGCATTTTTACCCCTGCTGGAGTTTACATCCTGCTTTTCAAGATCCTGTTCAAATACTTCACAGAATCATGGAATCTTAGGGGTCGGAAAGGACTTCTAGAGATCATCTGCTAAAGCAAGTTCCCTAGAGTAGGCTGAGGAGAACGTCCAGGCAGATTCAGATCTCTCCATTGAAGGAGATTCCACACCTCTCCGGGCAGTCTATTCCAGTGCTCTGTCACCCTCAAAGTAAATATTTTTCTCATATTCCTATGGAACTTCTATGTTCCACCTTGTCCTGACACTGGGCATCACCGAAAAGAGCCTAGCCTCATCCTCTTGACACCCGACCTGTAGATATTCATAAGTGCTGTTAACATCCCCTCTCAGTGTTCTCTTCTTCAGACTGAACAGTGTCAGGTCTCTTAGCCTTTCCTTGTGTGAGAGATGCTCCTCCAAGGTCCTCATCATCTTTGAGCTCTCCACTGGACTCTCTTATCTGTATTTCTTGAACTGGGGATCGCAGAACTGGACAGAGTACTCCAGAGGTGTCCTCACCAGAGCAAAGCAGAGGGAGAGGATCGCCTCCCTTTCCCTTGCTCTTTTTAATGCACCTCAGAATACCACTGATCTTCTTGGCCACAGAGGCACATTTTTGGCTCCTGGCCAACCTATTGTCCACCAGGACACTGAGGTCTTCCTCTGCAGAGCCCCCTGCCAGCAGATCAGACACCAGCCTGTACTGATGTGTGTGGTTATTTTTCCCCAAGAATACCTCAGACTCTACACTTGATCTTGCTCAACCTTATCATGTTCCTCTATACACTGCCCTCCTGCCTGTCCAGGTCAACTTAAAAAATAATTGCAGAAAGCGTTTTTTATTGCTTATTTTCTTGTGTTTTACTGGTTGCATCATACTATGGCATCATGCTATGCCTAGAATGTTACGACCAATCAATTTAGACTACCTATCTGATTCTTCAGTGAGCTGGAAATGACAGTGGCCTCCCAGTACAGCTGGTAGCAAACTGAAAGCTACTCTAGATCACACCAAGATCCTAAACAGGATTATGACTCAGTCTTTTTGTATTTTGATAAGACTAATGATAATGATCACTTTGCCTTTCTCATTGCTCCCTGTCCTCTGCCTCACCTGCTTGCCAGATGTTGTCTTTCACAGATACACCTGTTCGTTCTGCTATTTCATAGCCTCATGTCAGTCTGGTTTAACTTCCCGAATAGGGATATCTAGCTGAGGTATCCAAGTATCTTATTCTCCTTTGCTTTTAGTGCCTCTGCAATCAGGGAGATAATCACCAGCTAAGGGACCAGCCTGGGGGACAGATGGTGATGGTGTGGCTCCAGCTGTTGCAGCTAAACAGGAACTGGTTGCATGAGAAAAGACTGAGAACATGTCTATGTTCTTCATATCCATCAGCAGTTAAAAACTATATCTATGTTACATTTCTTTGGTGATTGGTGGAAGAAAATATTCATTTTTAGGACAAAGTTCACCTTATGAACATGTAATAGCCCATATGAATGATACCTCTTGACAATCAGGAGATCTCGGGAAGATTATGTGGGATGTAGAAATTTAAAAATAGCTGAACTCATTTCCACAGTAATTTGGAATCGAAAGACTTTTACATGACCAGAAATAAGTCAGCTGGGTTAGACCATAAATTTGTGTTCCAGGTGCTTTGAAATTTTCCTAGTCACATTTTGCATTACTTATTCTATCAAAACATGATAGAAAGAAGGCTAGTCTTACAAAGGAGCAAGCCACAAAGCTCCTTGAAAGTGAACAGTCTTTGTGCACATGCTTTTTCTGCTTTTGTGTGCTCTCTTAAATGTATGCACATCTATCTATCTGGGAGAGCCAACAAGTAAGTTGAAATGAAAATGTACCAGAATTGAACTAACAGAATTTACTCAACATACAGAAAATCTGTTCTCCATGTCTGTCTTAATCCATGCATTATGACTAAATCCACTTCTCTGCACCTGAGTCTACTCTCTACATCAAAGCAATTCCAATAAAAGCACTTACTTCACAGTAATTCAGGTATTAATTGGCATTTTCTTCCTCTGCTCCCCCCATCCCAGCCCATTACTGTCCTCCTGGAATGATTTATTATGAGTGGTGAAAACTCTTGTCATCCTGTAGTGTGGAATAACAGAGAAGTGTGAATGGTGTTTGGAAGGACTCATTGCCTGATTTATGTTATGCCAAAAACTAAGCACTTTTACTCAGGCTTAGCCTTGCTAACAAATTTCTTCATCTGTGGGCAATGCAGTCACTGCTGCCAAATTGTGCAGCAATGCAGATTCAGAAGGGCCAGTTCTTCCTCAATTCATAATGCCACTGATATTTTCTGTACTTTACATCTTTTTAAGGGTGGCTGAATGCGATCTAATAAATACCACAAAGTTTTACCTTTGATTGATACTGCTGAGTAAGCATTAAGATAACTGTTTCAAGGATAATCAACCTGATCTGTAGTAGATCTTAAAATACGCTGAATAATAAAATTATGAACTCCGATTTCCTTTCAAATGGAACACAAGCAGATGTAGAGAAAGATGTACCTCGCAGCAAGAAATGAACACTGATTGTTTATGGGATCTCTTGGTTTGTTTGGTTTTGAAGAGAGGGATGTAGGTACTTTTGGAAATAGCATCTAGAATATGCCTGGATTTGGTTGTTTATCCTCTGATTGTGAGTTAAGTGATTGTTTTCTTGGCTAAATTTCTTTGTAAGTAGGTCACAGCATGTACTACTTGCATGGAGGGAACAGAGACCTCTCTGTCCCAAAGCACACTCCGAAATTTTCATGTCTGTGTTGGAAAAGGGAAGCTTCCAAGGAGATTGTCTTTGTCAAAGCCAGGTATTTTGAAGGAATCAAAAAACTATTTTTCAACCCAAAATTTATTCGGCAACATTCTGCCTCTTTACTAACACCAATAGCAGAGCTCATTTATGGCAAGGACTGCTTGAGAAAGAATTATTCCTGTCCCTAAAACTTTTACAACAGATAGTTTGTGAGGACAGCATTTCTGTCGACTGTTCACTTTAAGAGGTTAAATAAACACAAGAAATCCATGGCAGAGGCACAGCTGTATGTCCTGAATCCTGTGTTAGTACTGAAACTAATAGACCTCTGCTTTCTGTTTAAGCTTAGCAGAAATTTTGCTGAACTGGCAGTGAGAGTAATAACATTATTGACATCAGATTAGTCATTAATATAATAAAGAATTCTTAAGCAATCATTAAAATGCTACAAGAGAGTATTTATTACTCATGGTGTAAGATTACTTACGGGGTAGATTTTTTTCCTGATCAAATGCCCACCATTCTTTCAACCAAAAGAGTAAGTGACTAACAGAAAGTACTGTGATGTTGGCAGTAAATAGCAAAAACTCTGTTTCTATTATTTCTTCCTCATATGTAAAAGAAATGACTGAATTAAAGAAAACAGATTTACTGCAAATGCTCATCTGAACTGAAGCCACTTACTGTAAATAGGCATGAGCTGCAAGTTAAAAACACACAGCAGATTTTGATCTCAGTGCAACAAGTTTTGCTTAGGCACAAGACCGTTGGCTTCTTCACCCAACCAGTGAGACAGAAATCAGGCTGACATACATATGCATGTCTGATAAAAGTGCACAGGGTTATGTCCATATTACTCATTTGATAACAAGAGAGATACATGTTAGGGTGGAACTGCGTTAGCAAATTATCTCACAAAAGGCTATTTGTCTTCCCTGGGACATGTGCCACTGTTTTAACAAGTCTGAATAAATCTACATTCCTGACTTCCTATCATGGAAACTTAATCCAGCTCAGCCAGTGAAGAGAGGCAGACTGCAGCAAAATACTTGAAGAAGGAAAAACTTGCCATAGGTCTTGCTTTTTCCCTCCTGCAGTTCACATTTCTGCTCTCAATCCATATAGAGAGGATGAAGGAAGATGCTCATACAGCACTGCATCTGTGATGTGGATGGTTGGCTTCCCTTCCAAACCACTGTCCAGATGCTGAAACATTAGTGACATTTCTTCTTATTCAGAAATAAGGGCCCAAACTGGCCTTACTTTGGCAGGAGCTATTGGTGCACTGACCAGCAGCCTTCATTAAATGTGAAATGCAAACATGTTTATTTCACCTGCTCCTGTATTAACAGCAGCAATACCATGCCATACTAGAACCCTCTGCACCACAATTGTCTTCTCTGTGACATGGAGAAACATCACTACAGCAGAAACTTCAGGAATTCAGATTGGATGTTAGGAAAAATTTCTTCTCAGAGAGTGGTGAGGTATTGGCATAGACTGCCCAGGGAGGGGGTGGAGTCACTGTCCCTGAAATGCCCTGAAGAAAAGGGCAGATGTGGCGCTGAGGAACATGGTTAGTGGGCATGGTGGGTTGGGTTGTTGGTTCGACTGGATGATCTTAGTGGCCTTTTCTAACCTTGATGATTCTATGATTTTAATTTGAGCTCCCTGTTGGCTTTGCTCAAGCCGCCACTAATTTGTACTGCAGTGCACTTAAAAGTCTCCCATGTTTTGTCTTTCAGCAATAAAGCAGCAGTAACTCCTTAAACTTCAATAGATATTCAAAGCTGGACTGTGTGCCCCTAAAATTAACCCAGCACAGAGTGATAGGGAAGACTGAGAAGAAAAAGTGAGCCTTAGACCTACTGTCTCCTCTACAAAACAAAGCAAAGTAGAGCAGGATGTCCTGGATTGCATCTGCCTGTGCTCACAACCTTTACTTATGGGTTATCAGCACTTTTGTAACCAGCCTCTGTCACATAGGTATTTACAAAATAAATTTATAATCACGCAATTCTGTTGTCAGCTTCCAAACATTATTGCAGTACTGACTTGAGGACAGTCAAAGATGGAAGAAAATAGCTCTGTTCAGTTCCTGGCCCTGTTTGCTGAAGCAAGGCCTAAGCTGTGAAGTTTACATATTGTTTAATACCGTGACCTCTGTGCACTTGCTAATCCCACATCCACCACTCTGCAGCTTCTTTCTTGCCCACAGCCTCCAGACTAATACCCAGAAAGATGTTTGGATTTCCAAAACTGCAAACCATGCAGCTGTCAAATTGACAGGGGATGTTTTGTGGAGTCAGCACTACACCCCGACATGGCCAGGGCTGCAGGATCTCTCCTTCCTGCGGATAATCACATCTTCACGTGCATCAAGCCCCTTCCAGCTGCAGCAGGATTGTGATGCCAGCAGAAAGATTGCTTCTTACTCTCAGGGCAGTCTGAAATACTGCAGTCAGGGAAAAGACTTTGGAGTTTTATTATTTAGTTAAAAAAAAAAGAAAGAAAAAAAGTTTCCCAAACTGATATTTATATTCTTTAAATCATCATTGTTTATTCATTATGATGCTTCTTAAAAAAAAAAAAAAAAAAAAAAAAAGATAGATTTTGTGATTGATGGTTTTGTACTCCGGAATATCTGATCATGTTATGAACTCAGGAATATTCACTTTTAGTCAGGAATGCCCAATATTTTATTGGTCTAAAGCCTGTGCATTGGCTTACAGGAAACTAAGAAGGCCATAAACTCATGCTGTATTACTGGTCTACAGTGTCTGCACACTTACATGCTGTTCTGATTTTAGCTGGGCTAGAGGTAATTTTGTTCCTAATATCTGGTATGGTGCTGTGTTTTGGACTTAGAGTAAGAATAATGTTGGTAGCACACCAATGTTTTAGTTTTTGCAGAGAACTGATTAATGAAATCAATGACTTTTCAGTTTTTTATCCTGCCCTGCCAGTGAGGAGCTGGGGGTACACAAGTAAATGGAAGGGAACAGATTCAAAGCATCTGACCTGAACTGACCAGAGAGTTGTGTGAAATTGCATTGTATATCACTTGTTCTGCATTATATTATTACTTCCTTTCTGTCCTTTTGAACTGTCTTGATCTCAACCCAGGAGTTTTACCTTTTTTTCCAACTGTCTTCCCCAGGAGATCTCTGTGCGGGCAGGCACATAGATCCCATGTCAGAATGATTGTACACAGAAGCTTATATTTTTCTAAAAAATATTGAGCCCTGAATAAACTCATCTATATCATCTAGATCTACATCCATATCCATATCTACACATACCACAGAATCACAGAATTGTAGGGGTTGGAAGGGACCTCCAGAGATCATTGAGTCCAACCCCCCTGCCAAAGCAGGTTCCCTACACCAGGTCACACAGATAGGCATCCAGGCAGGTCTTGAACATCTCCAGAGAAGGAGACTAGAAGACTAATATACATTAGTCTTATATACCTTACAAATACATACGTAGTCATAATGTAGAAACCATTCCTTCCAAGAAAATGGCTTTTTACCCTTCCATTTTAGAAAAACTTTCTTCTCAGAAATAACAACTCTTCTCCAAGAAATTCTGCTACTGAAACCTCAGTTTTCGTGGAATATGTCAAAGCAAAAATGACACTAATTTGAATGCTCTGAAAAAGCAGTTCAATATGAAAATTTCATTTGAAAGTATCTTGTTAAAAATCAAGAATGTCTCAATAGACTCAGTCTGTTACCATTCCTGAAAAAAATAAAGATCTGACTTTAATGACTAACTACTCTATGACTGTCCTGTTTTGAATAGTGGGCACAGTACTAAATATATGTGTATAATAGAAAATAACTAATGGTAAATAATGCATAAACATCTACCTGCAGTTTTTAAAAATCACTTATGATCTCTAACATAGCTGAAATAGAACAGCATTAAACCTTAGGCATCTATCAGTCAACTCAACAAAGACACCTGTCCAT
The DNA here is from genome assembly GCF_023343835.1 of Lagopus muta. Lineage (NCBI taxonomy): Eukaryota > Metazoa > Chordata > Aves > Galliformes > Phasianidae > Lagopus > Lagopus muta. The sequence goes on from NC_064433.1 coordinate 4,851,682, forward strand.
CTTGCACTCAGTGATACTCCTTAAATCTTCTCTGTACTTAGTTTTCCTCTGTATTTAGAGAAACTAAAAACCCATCCAATTTTTCGTACCTTTAGCTGCTCTTGTCAGAGATTCCACAATAGGCCTAAAGGTGCCAAAAGGAGATTGGTCATTGTGTTGGACGTTGGATACAGTGCATTATGTTACTCTTCTATTGGTAAGGATACAGAGGTTTGTATCTTAACTAGAAGTAGATCTATGGGTATTCATAAAGCATTCAGCCTTATCTAACTGAGACACACGAAGAATCTTCTTCTGCCTGCTCTGGCTGACGGATATCTGCATGGTGGAATGTCTGTGCCAAACGAGAGTATGCACTGCACTGCCCTGATGCAGTCTTAGCCATAGTGTATGGAACTGTTAATACAAGTAAGAATTTTTCCCACTGCAATGAGACAAGTCAGTTGAGTGAATGCTTTGTGAATTCATGCTGATTGAAGGGAACTCTTTCAATTGAGAGAAAATAAATTTTAAAAAGCAGTAGGAAAATGGGAAAGAGATTCTGGAAAAAAAAAAAAGTAAATGTTTTTATTTGGATTCTTTCAAAGTAATTTGAGGTGATGTTTTATTTAAAACTATACTTTAGTTTTATTTAGAGTAGAATAAACATCCTTCCCAAGGGTTCAGAACTAAAACATTTCACTTCAGCCTAGAGAAAGAAGACTAGTAATGAATTTTTTTTTTATATTGGTGCTATTTGCCTTGCTTTCACCTCTCTTTTTTGTTACTTAAAAATAAAACTAGAAGTCATATAGGAAAAATGATAGTTAAATCTAGGCCTTTCAGAACTCTTATATTTAGCCATAAATCTGTTGTGCTAAGCATTTTTCATGTGTCTAACTGTACTCATTTTTATAACAGTACATACCTTAGAGGAACTATCTGTAACCAAAATGAAACAGATGCTTCCAGGTAAAGGGAAGACAAACTGTAATTTTGGCTAGTAATAAGATTATGTAATTAGCAGAAATGTGAATATCAGTGTAGGCTTCTCCGAGAAGGGGCTATTGCCTGTATACAGATCTTGCATTTTTTACGAAGACCCGCAAAACAATAATTTTCAGTAGCTTTTCTCGTCTATTTCCTTTTCCCTGCCCAACTTCCAAACAGGAGGTCAGGTCAAACTTCTGGCTGGTATAATAGCTAATTACACCCCTATTTGGCTTAGGATGCAAAGTAGGGAATAAATTAGGACCTGATAGCTTGGTTGGTGCCACAGTGGGTTATTAGATGTGTGTCAGCGAGCAAAGATCTGATCAAAGCTTGCAGAGAGGCAGCCAGAGGTCGTGAAGCATGGCTGCGGCCTAATTGCTGGGCTGGGCCCTGAAAGGAAGTTTGCAATGAAAAGGCATTAAGTGGCAGCCTTTCCAATCAGTGGAGCAGAGCTATGGAGAAATGTTTGCTGAGTGGGCAGGGAAGCAAGGGGGTCTGCTGCATATCCTGCTGCATGTAATGGTGCAGTTGACACAGTAGAAGGAAGGCATATCATTCAGAGGGACGTGGGCAGATTCGAAAAGTGGGTGCACCAGAACCTAATGAGGTTCAACAAGGCCAAATGCAAAGCGTTACACTTGGGTCAGGACAATCCCAAATATGTCTGCAGACTGGGAGAAGAACTCACTGAGAACAGCCTTGTGGAAAATGACTTGGGAGTCCTGGTGCATGAAAAGCTGGACATGAGCCAGCAGTGTGTGCCTGCAGCCTGGAAGGTCAACTGTATCCTGCACTGCATCTTAAGAGGGGTGGCCAGCAGGGCAGGAAGGGGACTGTCCACATCTACTCTGTCCTTGTAAGGCCCCATCTAAAGTACTGTGTCAAGATCTGGGGCCCCCAGACAGGACAGATGTGGAACTGTTGGAGCGGGTCCAGAGGAGGGCCATAAAGAGGATCAAAGGGCTGGAGCACCTCTCTTATGAACAAAGGTTGAGGGAGTTGGGCTTGTTTAGCTTGGAGGAATCTCCAGAGAGACCTCCTTGTGGCCTTCCAGTACTTAAAGAGAGCTTACTAGCAAGAGGAAGATAACTGACAGTGACAGGACAAAGGGGAATGGCTTTAAGCTAAAATAGTAGAAATTTAAGTTAGATGTTAGGGAGAAATTTTTTACTCAGAGGGTGATGAGGCACAAGCTGCTCTTAGAAGCTGTGGATGCTCCATCCCTGGCGGCATTCAAGACCAGGCTGGATGGGGCTCTGGCCAACCTTATCTAGTGTTTGGTGACCCTGACCACAGTAGGGATTTGGAACTAGATTATCTTTGATGTCCCTTCCACCTAACCCATTCAATTATTCTATGATTCTTTGGTAATGGTACTGATGGCTCAGTTTCTAAAGAACTTTCCTCAGGAAAGGCAGGGCCTACTCCTAAATGTCATTCCTGGCAAGCACGTATTTTAACTCATTCTCTTAATTTAAATGATTTTATCAAAAGAAGCAATCATAGAAACAACTTTTCTATTTTTTTCTTTTTAAATGTTGATTTCCTTTTTTTCCATATGAGAACAGTTTATATTTAAGTCATAGCATGACACAAGAACTAAATAGCAGAGGCCAAATATTTTCATGTCGGTTTGGAAAGGGTACCTTGAATGTAAACAGTAATAAATAACACAGAAATGTCCAGTGGCTTGAACCAAATATGGGTTATTAGAACTAAAGTTGGAATTTCAACACAGAGAAATTTTCACTCTGTCAACATTTATTTTCATTCTGTTTTGGGACGAAATGTCACATTTTGGGGGTAAGAAAAAATCTCATGAGCTCTTGTCAGAAATGTTGAAACGTGTTTGTGTTACTTTGGCTTTCATTTGCTCCCAGCTATGCTGTTGCAAAGTAAGGGAAATTGTAGCTTAGATGAGTCATGTTCAGTGTTTCTTCCTGGGTTCTTTGCCATAACTACATTTCTCATGAACCCACGTGTCCCAGCTCATGGAATGTTTTCTTGATTTATGAGTCAATATCCAGCCTGTTGGGCCACGTCAATTAATTTAATCTGATTTGAGTACTCTATGAGAAACAAAAATTGTTACAGGTTCAACTTGACAAAAGATCTTACACAAACTCCCACCTGGCTGGGAATCACTTTTCATTCTTTTTTTCTTTTTCTCTCTCCTTTCTGTCCTTGGGGCAGGATGTGAAGGTCTCATTGGCAGTGGTAATTATTGACTGGTATAATGCAATTACCAAAGCATATCAACAGCCTGTCAACAAAGTTCATACCTTTTAAATGTACAGTTTGTTATTTAAAGGCATATCATGAATCATAAAAATTGAATATGTAGTTGTAGTTTTCTTTGAATCAAAGGAATTGTAGTTCTATTCAAATAAACAAATTTAAGGAAAAAACACTGAAACAAAGATTAAAATCTCATGTGTGGCATTTCACAGGTGGCACAGAAAACAAGAGTAACATTTAATAGCTTTCCTAGTCGCTTACACTTATTTTCTTTCAAAGATCACTCACTGTGTTAAGGCAAGAAGAGAAAGAAAAAAAAAAGTTGTTGGATATGTCTTTTTCTTTCCCTCAGTACTGAAGAAGATGAGAAATCTGTTTCATGACTCTTTCTTTGCTTTTCATACAACTTAACTAGATTATTAGAAATGTTCAGTAATAATCTGTAGATGAAAGAAATGTTAACTCTTGAGTCTTTATCGTGATTAAGGCTTGAAGTCATTTGAAAATTGTATGTGGAACATGATCTATTACATCTTATGGCAAATAGGAGCTCATATATTTAGGCTACAGCTAAAGAGTAACATCTGCCTACGTATTGAAGAACTAATTGCTAGCAAAAGAGAAATGAATATGTTTGTGACTTTGTATGGTAAACTCGGCAATAAAGAGAATAAAGACCTGATGTGGAAAATTGGAAAGTTAGTTGTTCCACAGAAACAATCCATTCTTCTGTGAGGAGTAATGGAAGAGATCTTTTTATATTCTGAGATAGAAGGAAAGCTCAAGACTATATGTTTTTTAGTTGAACTTCCAAACATATGACTGATAAATTGCTTTCAATAGATGTTGCTGGTAATAATGGCAAAGGTGACCTGGTAACAGACCTGATTCTCTTGAACTCAAAAGCAAAATGTCTTAACCTGTTGTATCCATCTTGGTATTTACACATTTTAGAAATGACACAGCACCCAGATTTATGAGTGTTGTTTGGACTTTCCTAAATTCACGCTTAACTTGTAACTGGCTTTTAGGATGTCAGAACAGTTTTGTTTTAAAATTTCAGTTCCGGATCCAGTTTTTAAGTACAATCAGCTAAATAATTCACCTGTATGAAGAAAATAACGTTCTGAGTGAATTTTTCAAGTAATGTAGAGTGCTATTGGGAGAATCATAGGTTTATTTCTCAAAGCCTTTCTAAATGATTTGGTAACACAATTACCTAGTGATGTCTAAATATCTCAGAAATGCGTGTTAGTCTGTAAAATCTGTAGGTTATCAAGTTTCTATAAAGAAGTAACGCTATTCAGATGCACGACATCGAGATTAATAGTAAAATAATAGGTGTAGTTCTGCTATTCATATATAAAACTTGATGTAGACAAATTGGGAAGTGTTGAATACTGCAGAATAATTTGAGTTCAAGTTCCAAACAAAAAATATTCACTCTTCAGGGAAGTTATTTGGCCTCTCTGCAAAATGACTGCAGCAGCCTCTTCAGGCTTGAAATAAAAAAGAATTAAAAAAAGTGACTGTTGTGAATTGTTTTGATCTACCCATTTCTCTCCTAGTATAGGTATAGAGAGGATAGTATTTCCAGTCTCTACAAGAATTTTCCAGCCCTTACAATTCTAAATCTCAACTCAAAATACCTTCATGTAATTCCTGATCTCAGCTGGATGGATGCAAAAGGCTTGTTTGTGCAACTGCTTATACATACTGGAGTCCCATCAGCTCATTCATAGCTCTCAAGTCCAAGGCTTTTCTTTGCTAATCCTGTCAATACGCACTGTGGTTCATAGCTATGTATACAGGTTAGAACAGGATTCAACAATGCTGGAGAGGTATCTCAATGACCATGGTCATGGAATCATAGAATCATTTGAGTTGCAAGGGACCTTTAAGTGCCACGTGGTACAACTGCCCTATAATGAATAGGGACATCTACAGCTAGATCAGATGATTTCCTGATTGAAGTTGGATCTTGCAAGTTAAACCAGGAATGAACAAGTTACTAGATCCTACTGTGAAGACATACATTGAGCAGGTGGCGAACTGCATGGATGGGTAAATAATTTTCTAGTCTGTACAAAAAATGCTGAAAAGGTCATTAAATACATGGAGAAGTTGGAAACCTTATGGAGATTCTCATAATCAAGTAGTATTCACCATAATATATGAGTGAAAAAAAAATCAACATGGGCTGATATCTTTACACGCAGCCAATGTAAGTCCTGGACCATACCCAGGTATAAGGTAAGACAGCTTGGAGCCAAAGATATCTCAAAACTCCCAATACTATCAACATTTCCTAACCTCTCTCTTCTCAAAGTCCTTTTCCACGAAAGAAAGAGCAAATCAATACATAGTCAACTTAAGCACTTAAGCCCGTGACTCTCTAATGCCAGACTATAGATACGTTTGGGGCAATGCATTAATATCGACATGGACTTCAGTAAAATATTAGTGAAGTGCAAGAGGTATTGAGGACAGTGAAATTACACAAACATGACTATGCGAAGATAAGTAACTTCATGTCTGTTTAGTAGACTCAGAATATCAACATAAAAGAGGAAGTCATATAACACTTCCTATCCTTCAGCACATTTGATTCTCTGCAAGTTTTACTCTCTGTATTCTGAGTGCTCTGAATTTAACTCACTATCAACAGAACTACATATTTGGAAAGTGTCGTTTTAAGCTTTCATTCAATGTCTGTCACACAGAGAGAAGTTATTAATCCTGATTAAAATCATTTTTTATGAATGGACTTTTAGGGTGCTACTCTGAATTTGTACTAGTGGAAATGAGAACAATGTTTGATGCTCCAATACTAGAGTGGGGATAGATCTTTATCTGAAGTAAATATGGCTCTAACAGCATATGTGAATTTACCCAAAATCATTGCTTCCCTAAGCATTTCTTTCCCCCATTTCCACCCAGAAAGAATGCCTTTTTGTTGGAAATTTCCATTCTCTCAATGCAGCTTCTCCTCAGGTTTACACTGGTTTGAAGCATATCTAACATGGCAATTGAGAGGTTTGTTGGGTTCACATGCAGTGCAGTAAGAAATTTTACTTTCATACTTGATGTTCTTGCACATATCTGACCAGAGTAGCCAAGTGTACAAGTTGTAATCTTTCCAAAAGCAGTAGGTTGATATCAAAGACTTTGCAGTGAAGCAAGGAATTGTGGCAGTACTTCAAGGCACAGGTTTGCAATTAACTGTTAAATACAGATTGAAGGAATGCCTTGCTTGGTTGCTGCAGGCTTTCCTTGCATGCCAGAGATGACTGAATCTAAAGCACAGAGCATGGCAAGATGATAACCTGTTAGCAGGGGGAAAAATATGGGGAGAATTACTGAGTAGGTGATAACATGCCGGCTGCTTAATGCTTTCTGAATATTGTACATAATAACAGAACAGACTCTCTGTATACAATTCCTTTGACTATAAGAAAAAAAAAAAAAAAAAAAAAGGAAGTAAAATAACCAACTCATGTTGTGCATATGAGGTTTCTTTAAAAAAATCAAAGGAGGTTAGAAACTGCTCAGTCTACAAGCTCATCTCATTCAGTCATGGAAAGATAGTACAGATGATGATGCATGTAATTTGGAAACAAAACAAAACACTTTGCTGCAAAACAAAAACAAAAACAAAACAAACAAACAAACAAAAAAAACAAAGCCAAAACAAAACTGAGTAAACTAAGATTGATTTTATAGTTGGCAATATAATCTAAGATGTATTGTGCTCAGCAGTTGTAAACTTAGGACAAATAATATGGAACAGAAAATGTTTCCTGCCTCTTGTTTTATTAGACTTACCTTTGAAGTGTAAGCTTCTATTTGGACTGCAAGCTCAATTATGCAAGGAACATCTTAGGCACAGAGCATCATATAATATAATCAGACACTGATTTCCTCTTTTTGAGTCTCCTGTATAGGAGGCCATCATTTAAGATATGGATCACAGGGCTTCTATGTTTTCACTCTTTAGCAAAAAATGAAAGTCTCAAGCAACTTTTAAAATTCATTCTGTTAATGATACTTCTGCTTATATCAATGCCTCTTGTCCTTACCACTTGTCATTATTACTTGTCATAGGGTGACCTGTGCTTCTGTGAACTCTTTTAGTGAATGAGAGTATCCACCTCTTTATTACTTATATATCTCTATTAACAAAAATGTCTTTTAATGAAAAAAATCATCATGATTTGTGGAGGGCTTTGAGGCTTTGGTAAAGTCACCTTTCTATTTATCACTGATTTAGAGTAAATCTCTGTTCTGCAAATTGAAACCAATTGTTGAATACAAGAGAAAAAACCTTAAGAACTGCATTTTTTCAGACTTCAGACATGATCTATTTCTACAACTAGCCATTCCAAGAGTCATAAAACTATACCGTGTGAAATATTATCATATTTGTGTTTCAAGAATATCTTGGGCTACATTAAGAATCACACAGAAATAGGCCTTGAAATAAGAGTTTATTCTTGTAGATGTTGCTTTCCAGAGTAAAGCCAGCTTTTCAGAAGACTAATGACTTGTAAAGGATCTTCAAAAACAATTGCCATCAGCACAATCTGCAAAGAGTTGCTCAACGTGAATGAGATTTTGACATCAGGTTGTTAAAGTCAATGCTTTTCCTTTATTTAAGCAGAGTGTTCCGATGTGATTTATAGCTTGGCATGCACCTAGTACTGAATGCTGGAAAAACAAAGTTTTATAGTGAGAAGTTATGGTGATTTCTCTGCTTTCGGTGTTTGGTAATAGCACGGTTAGTCCAGAATGCCATAGTAGATGACTTTTGGCTGAATTATTGTATGATCATAAAGTAGACTATATAGGATTGCCCGCTGTGATGCTGGCTGAGCTGATACTGAGCTTTACCTGAAAAATGAAGTCAATTTTCAATCATATCGTTCAAAGAACAAACACCAGTTCCTTTGCCTTCACAACCAGGAAGCCAATTGATTTTTTTTCTTTTAATTTTATTCAGAAATGGAGGGAAAGTTCCCTTTGAGACAGAAGACTCCCACAGTTATATCAGGACAGGTTTTGTTTCTTTGTTACAATGGGCAATCTCTTCCTCTCATCCTAGTTTTGTGCTGTCTCCAAGATCTTAAACAAAGTGGTGCATGCCAGTGAGTAGTACCCTCAGTCGGCATCTAAATTCAAAACTACACATTTGCTGCATCACTGAATGTCAGGAGTTGCTGTTACTTCAAAAGAAAATTATTAAGTGAATGACTCAGATTAGATTGTAACTCTCACTCATGCTTTCTGTGGAAATACTTAGCCATAATTATAATTATTATGAAAGCATGAGTTTTCAGTAAGTTTTACTTGGAACATTTGAATTTTAAGGGTTTTTATCATCATCAAAATCAGTGTTTATGAGTAGTTTTTCCATTAAGCACAATATAAAATATTCTTCTAAATTTAGAAAGCTTTATTTTGTTTGATCAGAGAAGTCAGCCAACTCAATCCAAGCAATTCAATGGAAATTGTTAATAGCTACATTCAGATTGAATTCAAGGGTTCTTGGGCTCCTGATCTGCTGTCTAGGAGATCAGATGTTCACATGCATGAAAGCCCAACCTTCAAAACTGCTTTACATTCTCGAGTGGAAAATGCAAATATGCTCGGTGGAACTGAGGCCTGCTCATGAAGGAAATGATTAACACAAAGCTTTAATTTATGTTTCGAAAGAAGAAGCTCTACAAGACTGACTCCTTTTCTGTGCAATAAGAATAGTAATTTTGAATAGATGAGAATAGCCTTTGGGCTATAGTGTCAAAACATGGGAAACTGCAAGAAGGTGGAGAAAGAAAATCCATGAACAGACTAAAGGGAGACCCTATGAGATGCAAAAATAGAAGAGAGAATTTGATGCTTGATGGAGGACCTCTGTCAGACTGAAGTGACTGTAAATCCTGTGCTAAAATAATTTAGCATACAGTTAGTTATACACATAACTTGTGTATGTTCAGAGGAAACTGTAATAAATTATGTACACCCATCTCTATTTTCCTATATTACTTATATTACCACTACTACAACAACAACAAAAAAATCTTGGTTGATTTCTAAGAATTAAAGAATGGTAAATGTACTTTTGTTTTCTGGTTAGAATGGACCAGTCTCCAGCATTTTCCCTTTCAAAATTAGATCTTTTGTTCCATATTTAACCTGGAGGTAGGAATTCTTCACTCTCTTTTACATGGGAGTAAAATAAGGCAGACACTAACCTTTTTAAAGACTAGGTAAACTACAGGTGTGAAATCTTAAAAAACATAGCCCTAGCTTGGAGCTTGGAAAATCTGACCTTGAGCTCCACTGAAATTACAGCTTGTCAGGCAGGGACTTGCCTACATGTCAGCAAACAAGAAGACGAACAAGAGCTCTGGCTGCAGGATCCTGTGGTCTGACCTCCTGCTCAGATGCATCTTCACTGAGGGTGTGCTGTGAGGCAGCAGAGTGCATGACCTAAAGTGAGCCTTCCATGGAGGATGCTGTGAGGCACTTGACCTTCACCCTCCTCAGGCCAGCAGTTCACTTTTGTTTATCAGAAGATCACAAAAGCTGTGAGATGCTTCATCACATTAGTTAAATTTTCCTTTTGCAGTCCATCGTAGTCATGCAGCCAGCGTTAGCATGATAGTCTTGGGTGAAAGGCAATATTACTAGAAACTCCAAACTGTGGTATGTGTGGCTAAATTGATGTAAGACTATCAGATGAAAACACATACACCTATATATATATACATATAATATAAATACGTTTAAATATATATAGAATGTGTATGCATATATATACATACGTATAAATGCATACACACACACGTATATGGTAAAAAACAAGGAATGCTAATGGTTTCTCTGATCAGCTTTCACTATTAAACAATCATATAATCGTAGAATCATAAGTGTCTTAGGTTGGAGGGGACATAAAAAATCATCCAGTTTGAACCCTCTGCCATGCGCTGGGTTCCATGCACCAATTCAGGCTGCCCAGGGCCCCATCCAACCTGGCCTTGAACACCTCCAGAAATGGAGCATCCACAAATTAGGTGGACAACCACTGTTCCAGTGCCTCAGAACCTTCTGATTAAAAAATTTCTTCCAAACATCTAACCTAATTTTCTCCTCTTTTAGTTTAAAGCCATTAAAGGTGGTTTAAACTAAACATTGCAGAGGTGTCCAGGAGCTACAGACAAGAAATGATACCACAAATGTTGAGGATGAGATGGTGAGATGCATGACCCTTACCTCCAAATATCAGTAGTGCTTATATCTGCAGTTTTACTATTCTCCCTCAGCTGCCTTTGTTATTGAGTGGAGAAAAGAAAACAAGGAAATATTGAGGAGTAATTTTTCATATCCTGATGTAGTTGTGAAAATAATCAGATTATGCCACAATTAATCCCATTGTTTACCAATGGAATCTAACAAAACTAGATCTGATAAAAAAGTGTGCATTAAAGATGTTCAAAGTAGCTACAATCTCAAATTTCTATGAGGAAAAATGCTCCCTCGTTTCCTTCTTCATATTGCCACGTGCATCACTTCTTGAGAAGACCTGTAAACTATAGGCAGTTGTGAGTAAGGACTCTCCTGTTCTCTGGAAGTACCATTGTTTGACTGTGCAGAAAGACTGAGGTGGAGAGAAAGAGTGTTAGAAATAAACAAAAACAAAGAGGCAGAAATTAGTTCTGTAGCCTCATAATTACAGCTCTCTCTAAAAAAAAGGTGTGATTCCTGATTCTCCATGCTTCCTGGATGGCTTCTATTCTTAAGCAGGGGATCATCAATGCACAGTGCCATAGGTGACATTAGAAAGAAGGTTGGTATGCCCCTTCCAAGTGAATGTCACAAGCCCTGCACTAAAATCACAATTTTTCTTCCAGTTTGACCTGTCTCCTGCATAAGTTGCCCAACATCAGGAGGATGGGTAGAACATTCCTGTGACAAATATCTTTTGGCCTGGAGACAAATTTCCAAAGAGGAAGCACCACTGAACAAAATTAGGAAATGAACACTTAAATTTTCCAGTGCTTAGAAAGGGATATAGCCTAAAGGTTTTATATGAGTGCCAGAGAAAGTCCAGCAGTCACAAAGTGGTAGGAATCAGAGCTTTTTTTTTTTCTTCCAGGGCTTTCAAGCCTGTTGATTCATGTCAGGAGAGCTCTGATGATGCCTGCCAAGCTGGCCTCTTCATGAGACCTGGGCAGAGGAGCAACTCGTGGTAGACAGCAAAGCTGTCTAGACACAAGTCAGTATGGTTCTATCAAATCTTGCCAGAAGAGCAGTTCTAGGCATGCATAATCCTAAGTGTCTCAAGGAATTTAAAGCAAAATAAGTGAGATGAGGTTGGGTGACCCCTAGTGTTATGAAGAAAATTATAGAATCGCTGTTTGGGATTTGGGATGGAAATTCCTCTCACACACTGCCTGACTGACTGCATGTAGTGAGATACCAGACTCTGAATTCTCACTGACATGAATGGGAATAGGCTTATCTCAACACTGTGATTTTTAAAAACTCAAATCTTTGTGATTAGACAGAGCAGATATAGAAATCATTTTGCCCTCTTGCAAGATAAATAAGATAATGTCAGGAAGTGGCAAGATGCCCCATGCTTTAGGAACTGGTTGATGTCCAGGAGTAGACAACAGAGAAGTACCCCAATGGACTTCAATTCAACAAGTTCCAGGACACACGGCCACCACACATGCATCTGAAATCTCAAAGTCCCCTATTACCACACATGTGCAATGTTTGGAGGTTTTTCATTTGGTGAGGTATCAGCTTCAGTTTATATCTGCTGTGAGGAAGTAATAACCCTTCCTACTTATTTCATAGGGAGTGGTTGCAACTGGCATTGCAATGAATGTAGAGTTTTAAGGAGGCAGAAATGGGAGAAGTATCCTCAACTTTGCAGGGGTTAGAGTCAGTGCTGGCTCTCAGTAAAGCCATTTAAGGGCATGTTGGCCTCTTAAAGAAGACATTTTTCACCTTCACCTTAGAACATTCTCAATCTACCTTCCCAATCAAGTGGAAAAATCCACAGTCCAACATTACAGTGCCACAAAGGCTTAAATTCAGGGTAAGTAGAATTTGTCAACCTCTAAGTTGAAAGTTCACTTATATTTCCTATGTCACCTGAGTTTTTTATTTCCCACATGTTTCTAATTGCAGTAGGAGGGACTGTGACTGAGATCCAGACCTGATGGACTGTGAACGAAAGGATGAGTGTGAGGACAGAGAATAAAAACTCACAGCAGCTGCCAGCAAAGAGCTGGAGTCTGAGTTCTGTCGGGCTTAGATAGACTCCTGAAAGGTGAGGGGCATACTTTCTGTACTGAATCAATTTATTCCGTCAGTGAAAAAAATCTCAGCACTAAAGAAATGGAAAAGACATTTTGAAGCTTTGGAAAAACTCTCTCACGCACTTCTGGGAAAGCTGGGCCCTTGACATGCTTAGTTGGCTGTCAGGATGACATGACTTTGCCCAAACACAATGGGCATCAGAACTTGTTCCACTCTCCACAGTGGGACTTACACATGTTTCACAGAAGGGAAAGAATTTTCAAGGAGTAGTAGTTTCAGGTAGAAGCAAGAAGTCAGGAGAAAACAAGCAAACAAAGCAAACCAGAAAAGAGCTAAGAATCATTTCACAATAAATGAGTTCCAGCCACTTTGATGAAATGTTATGAAGCTGAAAGTGCCATGTAGCCTCAAACTGCTGTCCTTTCAAAATGTTCTGGGATAGAAAAGAGAGTGCAAGGGGAGAGTTGTGATTTCAGTGCTGATAAATCATGTAAGAAGACCTTTCAGCCTGGCCTTTCAGTATTTGCCAGGACATGGTGTGAGGCCATGTGGTATCCTTACCCAGTACTGCCTGGTTTCCAAGCAAAAGGCATTCTTCTGTACAGAGCACAAACAACTTCTGTCTCTGCTATATCAGAAGCTGGCACTCCAAAGCATGCCTTGACAATATATTTGTTGCTCATTTAATATATAGCTTGAGACATCTTCCAGAGGAGCCCACACTCTGGAGGCAGGAATCCATCAAGCAATTTTACTATATTACTGTGTACTCTACTATACCAACGGCTTAAGGGATGCTGCAATGTGGGTTTATACTGTTGTACAAAATCTGATGTAAACATGGTCATTTACCTTCCATCAAGGATTTCTCTTCTTGTCTTTCTTCAGTCCAAACAGATAAACCACCTCAGACTGCTTCTGTCCTTCTCAGGAGGATTCTCCTAAAACCTCAGGAGAATAGCAAGAATATGAAGCTGAAAAGATTGTGCTGCTCTGCATTTGCTAGTATTAAACCATGCCTGAATTGAAGGATCTAGTCTCAAAATGTCATTTCCCTAAAGGCCACAAGACACGAGTGGAATTACCTACATAACGAGATTATCCACCATCACATCTTGGCAAGGTGAAATATTTTAAGCATAAGTAAAACAGCTGTAGTATGAGCAAGGACCAAGGTAACATTTTACAGACTTTTATGCTACAACAAAGAAAGATGTGTGAAGTGAAAATAAGAGTCTTTTATCTATGTATATCTTTGATAAGTTAGTCTACATGCATTCAGAACATCTGTTTATCAGATTATGGGCTATATCCTGCTACCAACATGTTTAATAGCAAAGCTCTCATTGATTTCCTCAGGAAAAGAACATGCCCTAAAAGAACAATCCACTTCATTGGCCTGCTTGAGGGAGGAACATTTGTAGTACTCACAAAAGCAAAAAAATTCTGTGGAAGCAAAAAGCTCTACCTGTACTTTTACTGAGTCTTTTATTTTGTATTATAACCCTTGCCTATATGGCAATCAAGAATAGGCAATTTCTGCCTGTAAGTTAAAGCATTAAAGTTACAAGTAGGCTTTTTTGTCAATGAGTGACAGTAAAGTAACACTCTTCACCTCAGCCAATAAAAGCCTTAAAATAGAGATCTAAACATTTCCTTGCAGTCTCTGATGTCAAGCTTCTCCATCACTGAGCACATCTGTTAAACCCCTGTAAAAGAGGTATTATTTCTTTGCTTTTTTCTCCCCAGCTTCTGATAATTGGATGCCTTTGAGACATCTCACTGTGAACTCTGAAAATCAAGAGTGATATTTGAACGTTTTGATCACAATGACTTGTACACTTGTATCCCATCCATTTAAGGGGTAAGGACATGATGGTATAAAAGTTATTTATTGATCCTGGAACACAGAACTTCCTCTCATGTAAAATACGGCTTTGTTGGTTGTCACTTGAAGCACTGCCCTCTTTTCTGCCCACCATGATACAGAGGGTCACTTCTCCATTCCACTTGAGCTGGGATCACTCCCATTACACTTTGGGTTGCCTCAAAAATATGTCAGTAGTTAATTTAAAATCTATTAATTCCCACAGCTCGACAGCAGCAAACAAGTTTTGAAGGGCTTCCTGAGTGCAAAATCTGGACCGAAATCTCTAGCTATATAATTTCATCAGCAGGAAGTACCTTTTGCAGACCTCACTGCCAGTCAGATAAAAACCACAGATTCTGCTTCTGTTGATAAACTCCCTACATTAAAGACTTCAACCTTCAACAATTTTCAATTCCAAGCAAAAACCTTGACAATTTTATTTCCCATGTGCTTCTCATTTTCCAAGAGAAATGCAGTGTCCTCTCCCACTGCATATCAGTTTGTCAGCTCACAACAGCAGGAGGCTCATTTTCCAGGATGCTTGTTGCTTACCATTATTTGGTAGCAAATTCTTTCCCTGCATCTGCCCTGAAACCGCATGTACATTCAGTCTTCCACGGTATTTTCACAATCACATAGGAGCTTTTAAACAAACTGCCTTCAGGATGCTGTGTTTCCACATCATCAGCCTCTATTTCCACTTGCGTTGTAGGATCTCTGCATTAACAGAAGTGGGAATCAGGATAACTTCTAATGAAATTGAATTAGTTTCTGTTAATCTCATAGAGGTCCCTAAGTATGATAACTTTTATTATATTTGTATATCACCAGTATACCTTTTATTCTTCAACATCTCAGGATTTTTTGGCACTGCGTTAGATAAATTGTGACAAACGTGTCACATTAAGCATCGTATATGTCTTGTATATGTGCCTTGTGTATATATATCTATCTGCGGAGAGGGACCTGGGTGTCCTGGTGGACGACAGGTTGGCCATGAGCCAGCAGTGTGCCCTTGTGGCCAAGAGGGCCAATGGCATACTGGGGTGCATTAAAAAGAGCGTGGCCAGCAGGTCGAGGGAGGTGATCCTCCCCCTCTACTCTGCCCTGGTAAGGCCTCATCTGGAGTACTGCGTCCAGTTCTGGGCTCCCCAGTACAAAAAAGACAGGGATCTCTTGGAAAGAGCCCAGCGGAGGGCCACAAAGATGGTGAAGGGCCTGGAGCATCTCTCCTATGAGGAAAGGCTGAGTGAACTGGGTCTGTTCAGCCTTGAGCAAACAAGGCTGAAAAAAGATAAATATCTGAGGTGTGGGGGGCAGAATGGCGAGGCCGGACTCTTTTCAGTGGTGAGTGGAGACAGGACAAGGGGAAACGGCCAAAAACTGCAGCATAGGAAGTTCTGCACAAATGTGCGCAAGAACTTCTTTACAGTGAGGTGATGGAGCACTGGAACAGGCTGCCCAGGGAGGTGGTGGAGTCTCCTTCTCTGGAGATGTTCAAGACCTGCCTGGACGCCTACCTGTGCAACCTGCTGTAGGGAACCTGCTTTGGCAGGGGGGTTGGACTCAATGATCTCTGGAGGTCCCTTCCAACCCCTACAATTCTGTGATTCTGTGATTCTGTGATATATCTATATATGCATTGAAGTGCTACCATAGAATGATATCTCACCAGTACAAAGGACTGGGCAGTTACTTTCAAGAAATCATTATGAAGCATCCGTTGTTTCACCTTGCATCTTACCATTTCTAAACCTTAGGCTAATTGACTCGATGCTATGAGAAGATATCTCCAGTTATGTCTTCAAATCAGCTCTTGAAGGGTGAACATCCACCCTATATAAACATGGTTCATCCTCCAAAGTTTTAGGCAAAGTAGATAGGCAAAGTGGAATTTACTCACGTCTCATTGCCTGGTCTACAGTCCCATGTAGATGATTATGATCCCTTTCACTGACTAAGCCAGCAAGTTTACTGTGACAGTAATGCAATGGCTAAAGCAGTAATAAAGAGCATAGTATATTTGATCAAGTTCTCCTGATGCACAATCTAAACTTCCATTTCCCTGAGGAAAATGTTAACCTTTAGCTCTTTGGAGACTTTCAGACATTCTATACTCTCTATTTAAAGGTATTAAAAAAAAAGATTCACCCTTCTCTCGGCAAAAAAAGCTTAAAAGAAATTTCTAATCTCAGTGATTGAAGGGTCATTTGAATAGAAAGAGCTCTACATGTCAGTCATTCTGTTGGAAACTGCTTTTTGCATATTGTCTAATGACTGTTACATATGAAATTATCAGGAATCATTCTAGGATGCACAGCATCTTAGACTGCTTTTTGATCAAAGGCGAGCCAGTTAATTACAAGGCTCTTAAGTCATGTCCTGTTGCTATTCAATGAATCTTGTTTGCTTACATTTTTGTTTGAAGACACAGTTTCTAAACAAGGATATACCTCAGCATATTTCCCATTACTCAGTCCACCATCAAATAGTCTATAGATTTCTTTAATGACGTATGTATTAATACACAGAATGAAACAGTGAATCTGGTCTCCCAAGACTTGTACAAGTTGTCTGACGTAAGTCTCCTCAGTTGTGAATAGCTTTCTTTCTCTGCTTTTAATATTCTTTCTTACTCTCTATTTAAAACATTTCAGCTGGGAATGCTGAAAGAATATTTCCACAAACATGTGTGAATGGTCTGTATCCCATTCTATCAGTTATGGATTAAAATGCATCAGGGGCAGTGTCAGTAATTTTATGTATCTAGATCTTAAAAATCATCCTCAATATCTTCAGTATCTTGAATATCCACAAACTGAATTTGTGGATATGATGCAAATCTGTCTCCTTAAAACATTGGCTGGCTTTTTATAACTACAAGTTCTTTCATAGCATTTACTGGATGCTTCATCTTAGCTCCCATGATGACAAATTTGATTTACTGAGAAGGGGCTTCTTTACATAATTATGTGCATTTTTTTTTCTTACTTCTTACTTCTGTATTCTAAGCCAGCTATCCTTCTGACCCTTAGGATCCTTAGGATCCTTAGGATCTTTCTATTGTCAGTCAAGCAAGACTTTTTCTGAGCATGTTTATGAGGAATCATTTACTTTGCATGTTGTGAGTCAAGATTTGGTGGAGGCAATGCACATCTCTCTGTCAGAGGTCAGCTATAATTCTAGATATGCTTGTGCTAGGTAGAAGGGAGGGCTAAAGTGGCTCCATTACTGCCTGTAGCCATGTGACATCCTCAAGAAGGTGGCTGTGACTTTTCCTATCCAACTCACTCAGCAGACAGGAAGGCAACACGAGTTTTCTTTGTATTTTTCTAGGGTTTTTTTGCTCAGACCAATACATTTTTCCTTATTTCTGCAAATAGAATGGTTAAGTTAAAGATCAGTCCTAGGGAAGAGATAGGGATGTGATTTTGATGAGTTTTGTGGTCAGTTGTGCACTGATATTTAAAGGGAGTTGGTTGCAGTTGTTTTTAGGGTGTTTTGACATTTGAGTTGTAATATGAGTTGAGGTAGATGTGGATGTTAATGTCACTATATCTGGTGATAATCTTGGTTTTAAGAGATTTCACTGATAAGAAATGGGTGTTTTTGAGTAATCTGAGAACAAGCTTCAGGTTAGAGTCATGTACGATTGTATATATGGGTATTTGTGATGCACTTATACAAAGTGAGAGAAATCCAGAACTGCATTCTGAACAGTAAATTCACAGTGATTACAAACTGGGATTTGCATTAATTGGTATCCAGCTTATCTGGACACTTCTTGTGCAGTAAAGTCCAAATTGCTCTCCTCTGGCTCAGTGCAGAAAAGCAACATCAACAGTGGATGGAAGGATATACTTGGTCTAAAAACACTGAATAATTTTCAGCCTGTTTTGAGCTGCGTTTGTAAGTCCATGTTGCTTTCACTTTTTGCGCTGCTGTAGAAGCAGAGCCCACTTTGGGGCCACAGATTTCTTGCAATGTATTTGTGGCTGGATTTTATCTTGTCTAACTTAGCCTTCTAAACATTAGGAATCAAAACTCTCTAGTATGAAGAGAGGTAGGCAGCTTCCTAAGACAATTTATTCCCCGTTTTAGGATAATTTAGGTTCTGATGGTTTTCTGTATCTTTTCTCTAGTTACAAAGGTGGCAGACAAAATGATTCATGTAACAACAAACTGAAATCATCTGTAGTGAGAAGACTGCGGCTGAACTGACCTCTCTCAATTCCCTTCAGAGTTTGTGGAAAGCGTAAGTATTTTAGGGATGATCCATCCCATCTATTTACGACATCAATTTCAGAATGTCACATTTCTCCACTGAGGAGACTAAGGATGACAAAAAACAAGTGGAGACACCTACTTTGGAGACTAACATCTATTGGTGTAATTTTTTTCTAAATACTTAACTTTTACCTCATTAAAGAGAGAAATCAACTTGACCTTCTGTGGAAAGACAAAGAAAGATCACAAAGATACACCTAATCTGAGATGAGAACCATGACAATATAACTTCAGCCCAAATCCAGCAAAGTACTTGAACATACAATCTTATTGTTTTGTTTTGTTTAATGTAAATCTGCTTCTGGATGTGAGGTCTTCCCTTTCATTTGAATGTAGGAATAAAATGTTGTCTCTCATATGCAAACAAACAGGAAAACTTCCTTCACACTAATGTTGTAAATATTATCTCTACATTTACATTCATACTGCTACAATAATAATCACTTCTTTATTTTTTTTTTTTTTAGTTTAATGTGATGAATTAAACATCCTTCTATTTGACTTACCAAGTAGTTATAATTTACTTCCTTTAGTTGCATCTGTCATTTTGACAGTCCAGTTATGATGTAGTTTGGGCTAGTATAGGGAAGGATCTAGAACTTTGCTTTGTTTTAAAGAGGAAGGCCTTTTTTTTTTTTTTTTTTTTTCCCATTAAAAAGCCAAAAAAACAAACAAAAAAAACCCACATGTATATATAAATAGAAGTCTTGCGGAGTGCCTGCTCCTGGTACCATTAAATCAACCAACACCCTTTACATACTTAGTAGAAAAGGGAGTTGCTTTCACTATGCACACATACAACTGTTGTCTTAAAAATGTATACAGAACTAAAAGCTATAATTTTTCTTTTTCACACTCTTGTTCTTTGACATGGATCAGTGAACAGGGATTAAGGATTTAATCTCACAACCAGGAAATGTTATATTTTCAATTGTCAGTTGGGGTTAGATCCCTTCTAGCATTCTCTTATTTTCATATCTTTGTACTGCTTTTCAGCTAGAGCTGTTTTATTGGAAAGTTTTACTAAAACTTTACACTGACAGAAGTCTCCAAAATAATTTGTCAATAGAAGAATCAGTCTTATTTTGCTCTCCAAATATAAGCGTTACCTTACTTCAGAACTGGAGATTGCAAGGCATGGAAAAGTCAGTTGACGTATCTGATCACCTAACATATTTTGCAGACTGAAGGAAGGTTATGGAATACTGAACTTTTACATCAGCTCTTTGGTCTAGGAGATTTGAATGGATTCTCTGTGTTACCAAAGCCATTATTTAAATGGCATGATGCTCCACATAGAGTTAAAATTCCTTAGAAAAGAAAGACAGTTTGTAAATCATGACTTTGGCTGAAATTGCACCTTGCAAATATGAAAAAAAGAAGACCCACACCAAAACAAATGCAGAGTGATGTGTAAGAATTAATACCCAATGTCAGGTGTATAGTATTATATAATGCCACTGTAGCTGTAACTGTGATGAGAATGAGATCGTGACACATAACTCAAACATAAAACATACATGTTTGGGTACAGATAAGGGAACTGTGAAGGGGAACTGTGGCATCCTGATCACATGAAATCCATGATTGTTAATGCTGGTGAGGTTTTCCAGAGCAGGGAAACTCAGAATGATTTAATGTTAGAAAAAAAGTTGCAGAGTAGAAAGTGAAGCGGATTGTTAATGACACAAATTTCCCCCACTTGAATTCAATAGGCATTTTAATATTGATTTCACTGTAGGATAGAAGTTCACCTCCAGGATGTCATGGAAAACATGGGCACTAGGGGCTGGAGGAAAGAAATCAAATAGAGGATATGGAAATGGGACACGTGGGATGCAGATGAACGAAGCAGGAGGATAAGGAAAGCGGAAATCTATAGGAAAATGGATATGTATGGGAAAGTGGAGATCTGTAGGAAAGTGAGTATCCCAGTGATACTGGTTTTAAACTATCAATAAAGCCATTTCTTACATCCTTAGCTGGAAAGGAGAGATTTTGCAGCGCCAATGCTACTACTGTCACCTTAAACAATGATATAAATAAAAAGTTTCTGGAATTTTTTATTTCTTATGGTTTTATTATTTTAAGGGGGGATGAAAAGGGGATTTATTCATGACTGTAGTGCTGGGATCTGGCAATCATGCTTGAGGGCTCTGGTGCAGAATTTGCATTGCGGATGCCTGTTCCCATGGGAAACCTGCTGTGTACTGAACTCATTTCAGAGGTCCTTGTAGTTTTCAATAACTCATCCAGCCAGACTGGAACCACCATAGAACATGTTGGATGATTTATAAATGTTCCCTAAGTTTTTGCATCATTCAGGATACTTGCATCATACTTTTTTTTAATCTGTCTTTTTAAGTGGACAGCTTTGACACTCAATATCACATTTCTGTCCAAAACATGTAAACCATGCCATCTCATGTAACGCTTTTTCTGCATTAATAGAGAAGTATTAATTCACAGAAAGGTACACAAATCCTACAGTAGAAGATATGAAAGGCAAACTGTCTTCTTGATATTATGCCTCCTGATTTCTAACATTTGATGTGGTTGTCCTCCAGAAGTCTTAGAATGTTTATTTATTTCTGTCACAATTCTGGGTCGTACAAAGTAAGCCAAAACTGCACCTTTGTCACGGTGTCCCTCTGTCTCTGTTTTTGTTATTGTTTTGTTTTGAATCCCATCCTTTTTATTTTCACTGTCTGTCCCTTTCCTTTTTTACAGAAATAATCAGATTATCTGTTCTCTTCAGCTTGTAGAGTCTACTCCAAAGACCATTTAAATCAATAGTTTATTTCCTCTGACATCAGTGAGATCTGGATGGGGTCCAAAATGAACATGAGTTAACTCAGTTTGATAGGATGGGTATTAACTATTCTGATTGCTACTGGAAACAAATTTATGAACCTCTCACTTTAGGAGCCAACCACAATAATTTTAATTATACAAAAGGAAGTATTTATTGTGTAAAAACATTCCAACTACTTCCATTTCTTTTAAGCTACTTCAAAAGTGGGCAGAACTACAAAGTAGTATCGAAAACTCAGGATGGGGTGGAGGGGTATTTCCCTTCCTCTGAAATTCCTCCCCCATATATGCATACTGCTAAACCATCCCTAGCAGGGATTACTTTTATCTCCAGCTCATGAAGAAACTTCTGAAGAGCTTTCTGCTTTTGTCATTGGAAAACACCACTTTGTGCAAAATGGTATGGGAAATGTTTTCTTGAAATAGGAGCTTAAATGGCTCTCGACATGTGCTTCTGTGTCCTTCCTTTGCAAGTATCAAAGTTCTTGTGTAGGAATAGAGGGCACCTACAACTAAGTTGAAGTGGTTGAAAGAAAGTCAGCGCCCTGTTGAAGATCATCAAGCTACCGAAGACGTACGCAAAACTGCTAAATTGCATATCCTGCATATCAGGTGAGTAGATCCAGCAAATTTATCCTTCATTTCTGTGTAGCTACGCCAGAAGTTTTTGACTGAAAGTTTGTACCTTCTGTGAATTCAAGAAGCATAGCGGCAATAAACACACTTGTTGTATTTCAACATATGAGAGAAATGAAGAGTAATAATTTTTCTAGACCAGCTGAACTTTAAGTCTTTCTGTCTATACTAACAGCAGCTGTATTCCTGTGGTGTAAGTGCTTAAACAGGAGTTTGGGTTACACAAATTTGATTTTCAGAAAGACCAAAATACTCTCCAGTGGATCACACGACATGTAATACTGAAAACCCCTGGTTTAGTTCCCCTCCTGCACAATGATGCTCTTGTTAGGTTCTGAGCTAGATCAGGCATTGCTTTGTCATTCAGGGACTGCCTTTACTTATCATGGTATGACTCCAGTTTCAATTGGACTTCTGAAAGTTACTTTCTTTTTCTCTCATTTGATGCTTTCACAACAGTGTATGTGAAGGAAGCAGGAAAGTGCTGTTTTTCTCTCGCATCTATCTGCCTTTGTTCACGTATATTTGTGTATGCAGCATAAACAGTAATGTTTTTGAGGAGCGTTCTCCTGAGGAGATGTTTAGCTTGACATCTCTAAGCACATCATAATGAAATAGTTTCTACTCTATGGAATGCAGAAATTTCAAGTGAAATGGAAAATTTCAACAAACCTACTCAGCTTCTGTGGAGAGAATCCCAGTTCTTTGTACTCATGCAGATCAGAACAATGCTATCACCTTATCTTTCATCTGAAGATTTCAAAAAATTCGGGTGAATTTAAGCAAGCAAGCGTCATTATGTCCTGGGAGACAGAAGGGTCTGAGTACACAGTGTTATGCCAGTCTGTCCCCCTTCCCTTTGCTTCATGGAATGGTTCACCTTCTCCTACTGGCAGAAGGAGCAACCCCTTTACAAACTAATCATGGAACCTTTTCTATCATTCTTCACTTCTGAACGAACCCTAGATCTGAAACTAGCAGAAGAAGAGAAAAAGGCAGCCTTGCAATATCAAAGGCAGCTATAAGAGTCTAAAGTGCTGGTAGGAAGGCTGGAAGAAGCAGCTAAGAGTCTTGAGACCAAATGGCTTCACCATGAGGCAGGTAAATACTCCCTCTGTCTTTTCTCCCATTAAACTAGAAGAGAGCCATCAAAATGGGGCTACTTTGGAGGAAAATATGCTGCTCTGAGTAAAGGAAAGTCTTGCTACAGTTCTGGAAGTGTCTATATAACATATACAAGCACAGAAAAGCCCTGTGACTTCTAAAGCAGAAAGAGATGAAAACAGAATCCAAGTGTCTTGACTCTTACAACACTTAGACATGGCTAGTCATCATGAATCCTCTCCACTGCCAAAACAAACTGAATGCTCTGACCTCTTAAATATGTTCGGCTATAAAGATAATATTTTCTGCAGATAAGAGTGCCATATGCATTATATATGAAGCTAGAACAGTCAATAGTCTATTCATTCTTTCCTTCCTCTTCTCTATGTGAGACAACTCTAAGAAAACAATCTTGATGCAAATCAAAATTAAGAGAGATATACGAAGAAGAACCACATAATACAAGTACAGAAGTAGTGGTTCAGGGAAAGGTTTTGCCCCTGACAGGCAGCTGGTGCCTCACTTTCCATCAGAAAAACATCCCACTGACAGAATTCTCAGTTTTAGTTGTTGGGTCGTAACAAAGTTCCCATCCATGATCTTGTTTTGCCAAATGTCTGCGCTCCGATGGAAAGAAAGACCCACACCAACAGGACTGAAACACAAGTATGGACTTAGAGGGGGTGTTTTGTATAAGGAAAATGAACATAAATATTTTCAGGAAATTTATGTAAGAGGATTTATATTTTATGGAGGCTGAGCAGGTGAGCTAAACTAGAGTTAGGAGGGGAACTTTGCTCTTTCCTGTCTTATAATTACTGTTTGTGCATGGGATTCCATAAAGAGAAGGACAGAGCTGTAACTTCCCTTGCAAATTCACTTGGAGCAGGAATGACTACCTCTGCAACCTCAGAAAGAATTTTCATTTCTGACTAGAAGTTTCAGTATGCCCAAATCTATGTATAAAGTCTACTGCAGATGACCAAAGGAACCCTGACAGCTCCACAGGGATCCAAGGTTTCTATTCATCCCTGGAACACTTATTACAGGGGACTCCAGATCACAGAAATTCACAGAAATGTTGTGTGACATAATGTCAGTGATGTTTAAGTGATGTTCCCTGAAATTAATTAGTTTGGTTGGAAATTTAATTTTAAACTATCAAAACCTGATTTATTTTCCAGCTCTAGTTAAGGACTAAGGGCTGAGAATAAATAAAATGGGACTTTGGAACCCAGCTCAAAATGGAAATCCCAATAAAACCCATGTAGCTGACTCTCAACCGTATCTTACATAGTTCAGAGCTACAGAAGCATGTATTATAGGATCATTCTTTGGCTCAGAGGCTAATGAGCATTGCATGGCTGACATCCATGTTCTATGACTTCCGAAGAGTCCAGTTGCTTCAAAATTGCTCATTGGTTCTGCTTCCTAGACTGTGCTGATTCCCAGACCATGCTTAGTAATTGTTGGAGAAAATGGTACTTGGCCTTGGGCCTAAGCAATGGCGTTTTATCAATGTTGTGGTGTGCAGAGCCACATGTGCTAGTTTTTCTTGTGAGCCATGTCCTGTGACTATGGCTGTGAGCCTGGTATGACTGAATTTACTTGTGAAACTGTAACCTTAACCTCTAGAGACACCTTACATTGTGAAATGAAAGTTTCCCTTGGCATTCCAGAGTACTGACTTCTTAATACAGGCTCTTAGGACTGAACTCATGAAACAGGTGGAAGAATCATAGAACCATAGAATCATAAGGTTGGAAAAGATCATCAAGATCATCTAGTCTAACCGCCCTGAAGAATCAGGACTTCAATTCAGTCTGAGATTCCTTTGTTTAAGTGTTTTGACACAAATAACTGTATGTTGATGATATAAATGATGATCACTGAATGGAGCCTGGACAGAAATTCAGTTAACCCAGTTTTGGTGTCAACTTTAGGGGGAAGTGATTAGTTTCTCCTGACCACACTAAAGGCCAATTCTGTTTCCCATACACAGGTACCTAGTGCCACTTAAAGTTGCCTCAGGGCATGCAACCTGGCCTCCAGCTATTCTTACAGAAAGTCTCTTGTCTTCCATGTCCTTGTCTCATCTGTTAAGTCAGTACTGCAAGAAATAAGTCATGCCTAGCAGGACAAAAGACATGCTCAGGACCCTCAGTTTGTGCCTCACTACTCTAAGGCTTCCCAAAGGCAGTAAATGCCAGTGTTGAAGCATCTGAACCCTGTATTTCTTCTGACTATAATGGCACATTAGATTTCTTGTACACATACAGGCACCTCATACAGAAACTTTCCTGTAGATATCTTATGCTTGAACTGAATCCTATCCTACATTCTGCTCTTCTTCAATGGCTTTTATCCTGTGAACGTTCCCAGATCATGCTTAATGTGCTGACTTCAACATAAATGGAATGATATCTACTTTCTATTCATGAGGGCAGTTAATGCAGTAACTTAGTAGAATTACCATCACTGAGTATTTGAAGATACTCAGTGTCCATTTCTTGAGGTGTTCTGTCTTATTCCCGTCTGACCATTTCCCATCCGTAAGGGGAAGCAGACAGACTACTGTGCAAGCTGCTCACTTTTCTACTTTGAGTAGAGGGATGATCTCTACAAGTTCAGAAGATTATGCACTCAAACTAATTGGAAAAAACAAGAACACCCAAAAACCAGAAAGATGCCTCGAGACAGATCAAAATACTGATTTCTTATAGACAAATTGTAGCAAATGCAATTCCCAGCAGCCCTAAGAAAGCCTGCAGCTTTGCCCAGCCTTAGAGTGAGTATGTGGTGGCGGCTAGGAGAATGAAGCTGAGTAGCAGAGGAGCCATGGAGGCATAAAATGCAAGGAAAAAGTTCTGGAGTGGCTTGTTTATATCTCAGTTTATATCTCATAGTATTCCACGGGATTCCCATACTTCCTGGGATAAGGTGATAATGAGACAGGGATGTTTTTCGTGGCATCCTCACTCAAAGCTCTGTTCAGGCACCCACAGATGTGGAAGAGGGTAGGAATGTTTCCATAACTTTGTTGCTGTGGGTATGTTTTAACTCAATGACTATTTGTACAAGATATTCTCATTTCCTTAAGATTTTGACAATAGCTGCTTACGGTGTGTGATAGTCCTTGTTTCTGGAGACCTGGTCCCCTTCTGCACCCCAGAATTTACTTACAGCCTAAGTTAAAGTTGATATCTGAGTCCTCAGGTTGGGAGGCAAAAAAGAAATAGCAGTAATATTAAACGATTTAATAACAGTTTAATACCTTAGCTTCCTCTGGCTCAGAGGAAGCAAGGGGCCAGCAGCTACAGCAGAACAAATGAAAACTGGCTCAATCTGATAGCTTCCCCTCTTCCCACAGGGAGCTGCTGTGCTGCCCTGCCAACAGCAGATATTGTTTAGTGAGGCTATAAACAGTGGGGCATCCTCCAGAGATCTGAAATGTGCTGTGCTGCCAGCATGACCTGGAGTTGTCTGAAGAAAAGTAAGAGATTCTCTGCTAGTTGTTTCAGTGTCAATGTAGCCAGTGAAATAATAGGATTTGCATGGAATTTTTGCAATGTTTTTGCTCATTTTGTAGTAAAAACAGACGTTATTTGACATGGCTGGTGGAGTCTTAAGTTCCTGCATAGGAAGAACTCATTACTGCTCTGTTTATATATATGCTTTGTATGTGATTTCAGTGAAGGGATTTCCCAGGCTCTGTCTGTGTAGGGGTTTTGGAAAACTTATCTTGACATTAACTCTAACACAGATGCTCCCTGTTGAGTTTTTCTGTTTTCTGGGGCCTGCTCTGTCACAGTTTTAAATTCCTCACTTAGACAAGAGAAGCAGATATGTTAATATATGTAATATATGTAATCAGAGTTGATGGAAAAAAAAAGGATAAATAATCAAAAAATAATATTTTTGTGTCTGCCTGTGTGTGTGTGTGTGGAGAAAGTGAAAAAATAAGAGTTTAATTCAGAGTTTCACATAACTCAGGGACAAGAAATATAAAGTATTACTCATATTTTCAATTACTTGGGCCTTAGAATTGAATTCTTTACTTGATATGATTCTATACAGTTCACATGTGATTGGATAGTGACTGTCTCTTGTCTCACTGCTTGCGTAGTGGCTGTCAGTAATGTAAGTTAATGGATATCCACTGAGTGGTAGTACCAGGGACAAGTAAGAGCACTGCTGAGAAAGATAACATCCAAACAAACCTATCCTATGCCCTAAATTATCCATTTTTCTATCTCCCTTCCCCCTTCAAACAGAAACCATATACTCATCTGTAGTCCAGGCATCAGAGAGGTTTTGCAGTTTGCCCTGGAGGTCAACAGACCTGGGCTAGCAGTGAAAGAGATCAGACAACATTAAAAGCAGAAAAGTTGGCTTTACTTGCAACAATGCTTTACTACTTAACAAGCATAGCCCTGATCATGCAGGGAGACCCTTGCAGGCAGATTGCAGAATTCAAGGCCTAAATTAATATTGCAAATGAGCCATACCCTTTCATTTTAATCAGAACCTCATTTTAATGAACTTATTGTGCCAAGAGTAAACAACCCCTGAATAGTATTGTAGCCCCCCCACCCTAAACTTCAAAACTGTCAAGTTACTTGGAGAAAATATTTATTAGACATTTCAGGAAGTTATCATATAGCTTTTACCCCATGGCCTTATTCCAATTTCTTCTCTCTTTGGTGTTTGAAAATTTTAAATCTCAGTGACAGTCAGTTCCAGGTGTTCATTTCTGACTGGAGCGACAGCTTTGAACTCTGTGGAAGAAACCAAACCAGAAAAGGAAAGGTGTAAAAAATAAAATTAAAAAAAATTAAGAAAAATGGGGAGGAAAAAAAAAAAAATTAAGAAAAATGGGGAGGAAAGAAAAGAAAAGAAAAGAAAAGAAAAGAAAAGAAAAGAAAAGAAAAGAAAAGAAAAGAAAAGAAAAGAAAAGAAAAGAAAAGAAAAGAAAAGAAAAGAAAAGAAAAGAAAAGAAAAGAAAAGAAAAGAAAAGAAAAGAAAAGAAAAGAAAAGAAAAGAAAAGAAAAGAAAAGAAAAGAAAACCTCTTGCTTAGATTAGGTTGGGAAATTCTTGACACTGTTCACATTCTTGTCCAGCACCTTGGCTTCTTTTTTTCCATCTGAAAGGAAACAGAAAAAGCAGATAATCAACCAACCCTGGTGCACTTTCACAATTTCTGTATAAAATTTCACTTAATGCAATTGTGGCGCCAGGGTTGGGTGTATGATGGTACCATTCAGAATATGTTTATATAACATGACTTCATGCCACTGCGATCCTTTAAATTCTTTTCTAAGAGCTTTACTCACTCCAGGTTCACTCATCCAAAACCCTTTATAATCTCAAATATCTCTGTTACTTTCTCCTTTGAGCAATGGGGCTGGAAAGAGGGGGGAAGGGAAAGGGTGGAAATAAGAGGGGAAATGTGTAGCTGGTGTGGGCACTGGGAAGAGTTTGCTCTTTTTCATCATTCCCAGGACACAAAGAAATATTCTACTTCAATGTTAATTCTCTATTTCCCATCTTCTCTCTGCTCATCCTCCTATTTCTGTCCATCTGCTATCCCACAGTGCATTAATCAGTGATACTGGAAGCTCTAAGGGGGTATTATAGGACTATAAGAGTGTAAACAAAGATATATCATGTAGAATTTACTTCGGAAAAACAGTTCCTTATAAAGTAATTCTTGTGGTTTTTTTTTTTTTTTTTTTTTTTGTTTTGTTTTTTGTTTTTTTTTTTTTGTTTTAATATGCATGCTCTTCCAAGCCTATTAATACAATATCTAAAGGTATATTACAACATTTTATTCAACTTGCATAATCTCTTCACAGTTTTCTTTAAAACAGTATTACTGCCAGGCATGAAAATAAATATGTTTGTTTCCAGCAAGAACAATGACGGTCTTTCATGTGGATGGTACAATGCTCAGTCATTTTAACCTATGCTTGGGGATTAAGGGTTGCAATTTCTCATCATATGTCAAAAAGTACATTAGGGAAGTGAAAGATATTACACTGTGGGGTATGTTACTTATTTGTACAAACAGTTCATATAGCAACAGCAGTGCTGTATAAATATGAGTTTTGTAGTCTATGTTGCTGTTGTACACTATCCAAAAATTCATTTCTGAATAAGAAAATACTTCCAACAGGAAGGTAGGAATGTGCTATTGTGTAATTGTGGCAAAGAAAAATAGAAAACTCCATCAGGATGTAAAGCATTATTCTTTCACCATGGTGCTGGTCATCTCCATGGAGTTACTGGTTAAGGGAAAAGAGAGCGATCCAGTTACCCATTTTGCAAACCTCTCCTAAAGTTAATTCAGTTTGTCAGGACTCAGTTTCCCCATCCAAACAATCTGACTTCCCTTGAAAACTTCAAAACTGACACATGAAGGGCAAGACAGTTGCTTTGTTAAAAGGAATGGTAACAAAAGCACCAGTTACTGTGGGGCAAGGCTTTACCTCTTGTGCAGTGCAAAGCTCTTTTCTTACTGCTCGTCTTGGCTTTATGGTTGTTACTAAAATTAAATGGGAATTTGTGAAGAAAATAAAATTTGTACTAGGACAGAATAAATTTTCCTGTGTTTTCAACTCATAAACATATATTTATTCCCAAACTGTCAATACAGTTCAGAATGTTCACTATACACTTCAGAATGTTCAAAAGAAAAGAAATCTCCTGCTCTTCTGGTTTAATCTGACAATGCTTATTTTAATTTTTTTGCTAATAAAAATTATAAAAATAGAAAAAATAGATAAATTTGTTTGAAATGCATAAAATTAGTCAAAGTATTTTTTGTGTATTTGTTTTTCTGGTTGGTTTGTTTGGCTGTGTTTTGTTTGTTGGAAAGAGCTGGTTTTTAGGAATCTCAAAAACCATCATGCAATTGTAGTTATCATTTCCACAACTTGATTTAACGTGAGTGGTGGCATATTGGAATTCACTGGGAATGCTCCTTTGAATATCTGTCCATCTGGATGTGCTGTGAACAAACTGAAAATAATATGAACCTTAAATGCATGCCTTAATTCTTATCATAGTAGTGCAGGAAAAGAATATTTATTTCCATGCTGTTTTCTTCATGGGCTTTTTACTAACGAGTAAACACATACAGTGATCACTCTGTGGATGTGTATGTTTTAATAGGCATTTTAATACAGTAATGTAGAATATGTTTACTGCCATTCATTAAGAGTTTGATATCTAAATGTCTTACAACCTGTCTAAATTCATAATAA
The DNA here is from genome assembly GCF_023343835.1 of Lagopus muta. Classification (NCBI taxonomy): domain Eukaryota; kingdom Metazoa; phylum Chordata; class Aves; order Galliformes; family Phasianidae; genus Lagopus; species Lagopus muta. The sequence goes on from NC_064433.1 coordinate 4,882,202, forward strand.
CTGCATACTTCTGAATATTTTAGCTTTGCCTACAACCACCTTGGAGGTTTATCACATTATGCATAGAAAAATATTGTGGGAAAGCACAATAAATATAATCTCAGCAGCTATTCCCTTCAAAGACTTTCAGTTTTATGCATCTTGAATGCTAAATAGGTTTATTGCCAATTATACATGATGATGAAGCTGTAACATGGAGTATATGCCACATTTAAGAGACTCACACCAGCAGATGCTCTTGTAAATGTATTTTGCTGCAAACCAAGAAATCAGTGTTGTGAAATCCTCCCAAAAGCCCACTGCTGCACTTTCTCAACTCAGAACTTGTAAGCATTCTTACTCTTTGATGGCTGACTTCTTATAAACTCTGGCCGAAAGCAACCACAACCCAAAGATGTTTGTTTACGCCCAGTTTTGCCGTATTGCAGGAGCACTGGAGATGTATTTGAAGCATAGGATTTTGCTATGAAAACATCCTACATCCAACATAATTTATACAAATAATAGTGCTGGAGAGAACATTGAGAGCGGTGATCTATTGTAGCACATCTTTTATTTTTCTTCTCACAAGTGCATGAGGGGAACAAATTAACTGTTTTAGCTACCTTTTTTTTACATTGCAGATGACTGATGCCGTATTTCTTCTCTTCTCAGCCCTAAGAAAGCCACAGTTTTGCTATCTTCTCCTCAGTGGTCTGCTCTGCCACATTTTTGCTGTTTTTCTGGATGCTCTCTTGTCTCAACTCTTTAAACTGCTCTCCTCAGTACTGAACACTGTATTTCAGATGAAGCAGAGCAGAACCAAAGGGATGTTTCAAAGGTTTTATTTGGGTGCACAGGGCAAATAAAGACAGAAAAAGATGGCAGCAGATTACACGCAAATTTCCACGTTTGGAAGTGGGACTTGGAGAAATTCAGTTTTGGTCCTGCAGATGTAGATGTTCTCTGTTAACTTCACTAACTGATGACGTAAGGAAGCTTCACTTTAGTTAGTTCCAGATATGCACCTAAGTATTGCTGCAGACTTGAGATCTGAAAGCCTTTCCCAGCTGCACGCTGAAGGAAAGCTGTGAACAGAATCCAGAACTGCCTAGTCTTAATTCAGACCACAAAACCACAGCTTTTAACCTGTGGAAGAGAAGTTGTCAGGCCTTTCAGAAACAGAAAAATAATACCCACCTGTTTGTTGCAGACATCAGCTTGATTTATCATAATGATTTCACAGTTTAGTTTCATTGCTGTTCTCACAAGCAGTAAACAAAAACTAGCACCTGAAGGTCTGTGATAATTTTTTGATGTGTTCTTCCTTTAATGTCTCACTTTCTTTGCGACTTGGCCCTAGGATTTTGATAGCCACATTTACAGGTACTGCAATGAGTTATATAATTTTGAGGATTTTGGCTGTTGGTAAAATCTTTACTTGACTCCTTACTCCCTGTGATGGGCATCTGTGCTGCCATCTCAGCACAAACCCTACCTCTCTTTATTCATCCCAATTTCCTTTAAGAAAGAAATCTCACTTCCTATCACAAATCCTAGACAAGATCAGTTTAGGCCTGTAAGGGTCTTTCTTTTAGTGCTATTGAGTGAAGCTTAGAGAAGTTTTGATTCTGAAAAACATACATTGCCCTACCTAAACATTTAACTAAATATAGACTGAGAGGATGAGAGGAAATGTGCCAAGATCCAAAGTAATAACACTTCTTTCACACCTGAAACGTGAGCAAAAATCAACATGAAAATTTCATCCTAAAGGTATGATTTTTTTATTCACTTTGCTGTTCTATTCTTTTGCTCCCATAGCATTCTACAAACATTATTTGAAAGGGTCTATCTCCATTTGTATATATTAACATGTCTAATGTTAATATCCGTAACATCAAATAAACAACAATGAAAATTTACTGCACATCTGAGAATGTGTTTCTCAGTCAGGAAAATACAGGGAAATGCCTTTAAGTCTATCCACATTAAGGGCAACATGCAAGCAAATAACTTCAATCTTGTTCTAAGTATGTGCTTAAATAAATAAGAATGCCTTTCCTGCCTATCTTTTTCATATTGCATATAAGTGTATCAGAATTCCTCTAAGCTTCCCTTGTTGACATAGGAAGAATCCTATTGTTAGAAGACCAAAGTAGGAGGTCTAATAAAATTTCCTAAGCAGATGAACCACATAAATAGAACCAGAAAAAATATAATTTGCTATCTCTACTGGGGGGAAAAAATAGATGATGTGTCCTGAAAAGTTTGATCAGTTTGATCCCTGATCTCTGATCTTTTATTAGGTTATAATTTATAAATTATATGTGCACTGCAATAAAATTAAGCCGGATTTATTTGTAGTCATTGATCTTCTTAAAAAGATGTAATTTTTAAAAATCCAGTAGGAAATATAAGCCATACATAAAATTATACCCAATTTAAGAGACAAGCAAATAAAACACTGATTATGCTATTATAGCATTTTATATACGTATCCATTATGTGCCATCATTTCCCTTTCTGAAAGCACATTGTTTCAGGTATTATTATGAAAATAGCAGTTTCCATAGAGTAACAAACTATCTAAGTGAAGCCACTACCAAAATATCCTCATAATGAGGCAATGCAGTATTCAGAATAATAATAATACAAAAAAATCTAAATGAGAAGGAAAAAGAAAATTTTGGAAAGAATCCAAGCCTTATATTTCAGGCTTCAGACATCCTCTCACTGATGAATGAGGGCAGGAGGAAGTTTACCTAGTGGTAATCACTAAGTTCTGATTCATTTTGCTAAAATTTAAGTGCCTGGGTATCTAAAAATTAGGTGTCTAGTCATGGCTAATTATCAATGTTCCTTCTTCAATCAATAAGGAGAGATAGGCAACACTAGAAGGTGATTCAGTCTACCTATCGCAGGGCATTTATCTTGGGATGCAATGAATCTCTCTCTCGATGTCTATTTCTGTCCATTGATTACAGAGAGAGTCTAGGTGGTTAGCTTAGATTAGCTTAGACTTGTAGATAACTAGATTTAGGTGAGATGACTCTCCTGGTAAGTAATTACTCTTATTGTTGATACAGGGGATAATTTCCACTGTTACCAGGACCTGATGTTTAATTTTACACCCTGTGTACGCCACAAAGTTTTCCAAATGGTAATAATGCTTTCCAGAAATGGAAACTCATGCCTAAATTTGTACTTGCCTTGATCATCTTCCCAGTGGCTGTGAATAGTAAAGTAATCTGTAGCTCCCATCTTATTTAGTGTACCAGTGAAATGAGCAACTCCCACAATCCACCCCAGGAAGAGGAAAAATTTGTTCTGGGATGAGGTTGCTACATACACATTTTACAATTCAAAATGTCAAGGAAAAACATTCAAAGTTTTCAACATATTCTATGACATTTCTAAGAAAAGGAGGAAAAAAAATGGCTTTTCTGGCTTCTAGATTTTTAAGGTTAGCATTTGTCCTTCTCAGTCATTCCAGAATGGAGAGTTCAGATCTTAGGGTTTCATATTTACTGTCATGAATTGCCTGGTGAAGGGCTAGCCAAGAAGCCTCTCGATTAAGTGGGACGAATTTTGAAGAAATTTTCTAAAGTCACATCTAGTTTCCTCATACCAGGGCTTCAGTACTGTCCCCAGTGAGGCATCTATGTTCAAAATGATTATTCAATCTGGAGTTGTCTCCTGAGGTTGGACGTCTATCAGATAATTGGACAGAATTGTTTATGGATGCAAGGCAACTTTTGAAGAAAGAAGCAATGAAATTAACTAGAAACAAACAAACAAACAAACAAACAAAGTATATTCCTTCTTTCTGATGCACAGGCCCTTTGGCTAAGTGAAGATCTTTTATGCCTTTTTAGAGATCTATTTGAAAAATTTTTTTCTCGTAGTGCCTTCTAAGAAATTTTATGTTAAAATCTTAGGCCCATTTGTTCCTGAATATTGTTTAGACAACAATTCTGTAATAGGCATTACTTTGTTCTTAGCTGAATAATAAAGAACTTAGTAGCTCATGGATGGTTTCAGTCTGGGATATGAGTCTTACAGAGCATTGTTAAATATTCTGTTGAGAGTTTGGGTGTGTGAGCAAACATCTTTCACTCCTGATGAGATTAAGTTACATAGAATTAAACAACATATTAATGCAAATTCTTTGGGGCAAGGATCATCTTTCTGTTCTGACTTTAATGGCTTAGAGCAATAAACTTGTGGCTCTTAGCAACTATTGAAATACAAAAAATAAATATGAGTGCCTAGAGCTCAAACTACTCTACCTTGCTCTGCTTGGTAATTGTTTATCTGGGTGACTCCTGTGTACCTCACTGTAACTGCAAGCCACCTTGACATCTAGGTACATATTGCAGAATTTGCCCATAGAAACAGATGCTGCCACTTCATCTTGCTTCCTGTGGACAAAAAGGAAAAAAAATATCAACCCACAGAGCTATTATTCTGGCCTTTCTTTGATCGCTAACTTCACTTAATTTAAAATTAAAGAAAGAATCAGAAAGAATAAATGCATATTAAATTAATAGCACCTACTCAAAAGGCTTGCATATTGTAGATAACAGAGTAATGTTCACAGAATAGATAGAGATACAGAATAGGATGGAATTTCCCCTACTTGTTATCATTTTCAGATGTCCGTATTCATGCTCATTTAATCATTACCATAATCTGTATAGAAAAATGGCCATGACAATCTGTATCTCACTATACACGCATACACATGCATATTAGTTGGAAAGGAAACACAAGACCTACCTCTTTTCTCTCTTATCTAGGCATAATATACATAGGATCATTTGTCTAGAATGTGGATATACCAAATGTCAGTCTGTTTTTATGCAAGGAGTCTTCAAACTTCCATCATCTTTTGTTCCATAGCACAGCCTAATCACTAGTTAGCAGGTTATTTGAGAGCTGCAACAAAATAATGTGTTTTTCTGTTGTGCAGAGCAGAGTTCATGCCAGGGGGACCCTATAATTGTATGTGTCTATGTCCTGACTGTCATGTTATTCAAATAAAGGGAAACTGTCTTGAGTTTTTGTCCACACACCAGTCTTATTTCGTGTTTCATAAGTTAGAGCATAAGCTATGGGATGAGAAACTCTTGGTGATAGAATAAGAATACAGTTTGCCCTCTTTCAAGTGCTGTAACTACAGCTTTGAGAAGAATTGTTGAGGACTTCTGTATTATAATGCTTTAGCAGAATTGCATAATTAGTACAGAGTCAGACTGATATATTTTTAATGTTTTCTTCCCATGCATTTTTTTGGGGTATGCATTACTCCTGTCCAAGGAAACAAAAGCAAGCAGCACAAGAAAAAAAGCAAGCTCTACCTGTATCCAATTTCTTTTATTATTCTCTGTTGGAAATTCCATCGGCTTGTGAAGAAATGTAGCAGCTTGATCCCTGTAGTAAGTGGTCAGTTCTTGTACATCTGTACAAATTTATCACGTGTGGATATGAGCTCCAGCACCAGCTTTTTTAGTAAAGAATATTACTAAAATATTCTCAGATAATGGATGAGAGTTACGGCATCAGCTGAGGCAAAGAAAAGAGCTTTCTGTAACGTTTCATTTGAGCATGAAGCTCTAGAAATGATTCACACATTGTAACTGCACAGCACCAGTTCCTTCTTTTATGACCCCTCTTACTCCAAACTGAGCTCATGGCTATTCACAGACTGGGCTAGCACAAAGCAAGCTCTGTCAGAGGGTGGAAGAAAAACTGTACACAGTATTCAAAACTGGTGTGCCCAGGGTGTGAACTCAGTGTCACTAATGTGACGAACTCATTATGCAACCTGGTATGCCTAGGTGCCCAGATAAACCAAATTCACACCTTGGATTCAAACTGCCCTGATCTCATTTGGAATTCCCAGATGAAAAATATGCATTGAAAAAATAACAATCACCCATTTGAAGAAATAATATTTTTAGGTCTTATGTCATAGATACCAGTGGAGGCTTTAAACAGATGAGACAAGGATTGGGTTGCCATTTTTTTAACAGGATAGATTTTGGATGGTATTTCTCAAAGGTAGATAGAGGTTCTGCACAGTTTTGTACTGAATAAGCTCCCCCTTGATTAAGCTCTTTTCATTTTCAAATTACTTAATTACCATTCCTCTTCCTTTCAAATCAAAATGTGCAACAGCTTATCTCAGTTATATGAGAAGGCTAGTAAAGAAGGTGATATCACCAGGAAATTAAAAAATAAAATAATGATAAGGCCAGTCGGCCTCAAGAAGAGAATGAAAATTGACTCTTACTAATGTTATGTATTAATTACACTCACCCTTATTTAATGTCCCCATTATGTTACGCAGCACAGTGCTCAGTAATCCTAGTGCAAATGAGTCTTGTCCACTGAAAACTTAATTTATACATTTTTTGATATTTCTCTTCCTTGAAAGGATTTCTCTTTTTCAAACAACACAAAAAAAACATCTTTGTAGGACACTTGGGGTCAGATTCTAGGCAGATCCATCTAGAATATGCATATTTCAGAGAAGGAAACCAAAAGGAAACTAAAGGAAGATTAATTTAAATATCACTGATTCATTATTCTTATCTAGATTTTTCAGAATCAAATTGAGAATGGATTTTTTTCCAGTGGCCATTGAAGGTTTCTCAAAAATGTGTGACTTTTTTAAAAAAAAAACATCTGAATATGCTATTTTCAGTGAAAAAGAAGAATGCCAAAATGTTTAATGGTGCCACCTCCAGATTTTCCAGATCGTTTATTCAGTTAAAAAAAAAAAAAAGAAATGCGTCTACTCTTTACATTTCAATATTTTCTGTGGAGATGTTTTTTTCAAATCACTTTTCTTTGTTCCTTACAGAGTTTCTGCAAACGTATTAAAGATGTAAAAAAACCTTATCAGGCTTGAAATAAATCAAAGATATAACATATCAGAATAAGTGGAAAGCTTTGTGCATCTCCAGATGATTTTGTAAAATATTTTAACATTTCAAGATCCTGAAGGAGCTGTCTGATGTGGTTGCCAAGACATTCTGCATTATATTTGAGAAGTCATGGCTGTCCCCAGGGACAGGAAAGAGGGAGAGGAACATCACTCTCACTTTTAAGAAATGGAGAAAGGAAACCCAGGGAACTACAGGCCAGTGAGACTTATGTATGTACCTGGGATGATCATGCAAAAGATTCTCCTGGAAGAGATGTTAAGGCACATGTGAGAAGAGGAGGTGATCTGAGAGCCAGCAGAGCTTGACTAAGGCAAGATCATTCCTGACAAACCTGATGGCCTTATATGATGAAGTGATGGTGATGTTGACAAAAGAAGGGCAACTAATATCACCTACTCAGACTTGTGCAAGGCCTTTGACATGGTCCCACACCACACTCTTATCTCTAAATTAAAAATGTATGGATTTGACAGCTATTCAGTGGATAAAGAATTATTTGGATGGTTGTGGCCAGAATGTTATAGTCAATGGCTCTATGTCCAGGTTAAGGATGATGACGAGTAGTGACCCTAGGGGACTGATACTCTTCAACATCATTATCAACAACCTGGAGAGAGGAATCGAGTACAGCCTCAGCAGGTTTGCTGATGACACCAGGATGGGTGGTACAGTTGATGCAACAGAAGGAACTATAACTAGTGGCATTCCTCAGTGGTCAGTGCTGGGTCTAATCTTATTCAACATCTTAATCAACGACTTGGATGAAGGGATTGAGTTCACTCTCAGCAAATTTGCTGGTGATACAAAGCTGGGAGGAGTGGCTAACGCTGAAGACTTTGCTACCATTCAACAAAACTTGGACAGACTAGAAAGTTGGGCAAGAAGGAACCTGATGAGGTTTGACAAGAGCAAGTGTGGAGTCTTGCACTTGGGGAAGGATAATCACATGCAGGTTGGGGGATGACCTGCAGGAGAGGAGCAGGAGAGGAGCTCTTCAGAGAAGAACTTTGGTGTCCTGGTGGACATCAGGCTGGCAATGAGTGAGCTCCCCAGTTGAAAAAAAGACAGACATCTTCTAAAAGGAGTCCAGAGGAAGGCTACAAAGATGTTTAAGGTCTGGAACATCTCCGGTACGAGGAAAGGCAGAGTAACCGGGGTCTGTTCAACCTGGGGAAAAGAAGACTGAGAGGGGATCTGATAATTGTTTGTAAATATCTGAAGGAGAGGTGGGAGACAAATCAAGCTCTTCTCAGCGGTGTGTAGCAATAGGACAAGGAGTAATGGCCTAAAACTCGAACACAGAAAATTCCATACTAAGATGAAGAATAACTTATTCAATATAAGGGTGCAATTTTCTCAGAGAAGATGTGGAGTCTCCTCCTGTGGAGATAATCAAGATCCATCTGGATGCCTATCTGTGTGACCTACTGTAGGGTACGTGCTTTAAGGGTTGGACTCCATGATTTCTTGAGGTCCCTTCCAACTCCTGTGATGCTTTGATTCTGTAATAAATGGAAAAGAGACAGACATTTTACACAGTCTGGTAGTGTTAGCACAAGCAGGAATGACTTTAAACTAAAATAAGGGAGATTTAGGTTAACTATTTGGGAGATTCTTTACTCAGAGGGTGCTGAGGCACTGGAACAGGTTGCCCAGAGAAGCTGTGGATGCTCCATCCCTGGAGGTGCTCAAAGTCAGGTTGGATGGGGCGCTGAGCAGATTGATCTGGTGGGTTGCAACCCTTTCTGTGGCAGTATCAGAAGCAGATGATCTTTAAGAACCCTGTGAATCTAAACCGGCTTGTTACTGAGTTTGAAATTCATTTATAAGTTATTCAAGTTCATTAAAAATAAATAAATAAATAAGTAAATAAAAAGAAAGATGTGTTTTTACTCTTCCTCTAGTCTCTAGGATGTTTCCCTAACTAATTTCTTCAAAGACGCTATTTTTCCACACAGATTATGAACATTCATGTTGAAAGAGTAGTAGAAATCAAAATTTGGCCCTCTCCTACCATGAACATCACTTATCAATGTTTGTCTCCTGAGCAGACTGCACTCTGTGTACATATTGAATATTTGCAAGTCCAGTGCAAATCTGTATCCTGTTCAGGCTTGCCTTAAAAATCAATAGAGTTGGCAAAGTTTCTGTCTGTGACCTCCTAATACTCTAATTACAAAGTCACAATGGATGTAATTGCTCTATAAAACTTCCACATACCAGGGTCTACATAATGATTGAGAATAAGATTGACAAGGTATACTTTGTATGTTTTTTTTTTTTATTTTTTATTTGGGACAGCAAGGCTCCATTTAGGGTGTGTTATGGAAGGAGGACGTGGTATTTTTTCTTCCTGAAATGACAGAGTGCAAACAGTTCTCTTTTTCAGTTCTGGAGTTTACAGGTGTGCCACTGTCTTATCCATATCACATAGCAGCATTCTTCACAGCTATCATCATGCCCATAAAATAAACTAGGCTCCTGCTTATACCAGAGTTTATACACTGTAAAAAAGAAAGAAAAAAAAAAAAAAAGAAAAAAAATATTAATCACCTCTTGATTTATGAGCTTGCTTTGCAAAGATCTGAGCTTAGTGAGGGGTGACCCTGCTCCTTTTGAATGGCTTCACTTCTCTTCTGATCCATGATCCTATGTTGTTAGCAATGTTTATCAAGGAGATTCTGGGCTACTAAGTCCACAGATTGGCAATTAGGATAGAGTCACTTCTAAGAGGTTAAATGAACAATGAACCTCAAAAGGCTCAGGGATTCAGGCCTTCAAGTTTCAAGAGAAGTCTATGCGGCCCAATGGGAGTCATTCCAGGATACTAAAAGAGCCAGCTTATGCCATTGCAAGACATTTCCTGATTATTTTTCAGCGGTTTTGGAAATGTTGAGAGTTCCTAGTAGACTGGAAGTTGACAAAAGTGTGAGAAAGAGGACCCTGTAATTGGCCTGTCAGTCTCATTTCAGTTCATGGCAAAATTATGGAGTCTTATTCTGGGGGTTATTGAAGAACATCTGAAAGAAAATGCATTCAAGGGGAAAGTCCTGTTTAATGAACTTAATCTCTTTTTATGACAAGGTTACTCACATAACTGACCATGGGGTGCCTTGTAGTGCCCTACAGCTTCCCCATGAGGGAAAAGGAGGGACTGGAGCAGATCTTGTCTCTCTGATGACAGTGACAGAATCAAGTGAAAGGTACGGAGATGCATCGGGGAGAGACAAATGGGTGTCATGGAAGGGTTCTGAACCAGAAAATGGTGGGCATGGAATAGGCTTGAAGGCAGTGGTCACAGCCCTAAAATGCTGGAGCTCAAAGAATATTTGGACAACACTCTCAGACCAAAGGTTTAGTATTTTTCTGGTCCTGTGTGGAGCCAGGAGCTGGACTTGATGATCCCCATGGTCACTTCTAGATTGGAATATTCTATGATTTTCTGAGTTTTTGGAAATTTCAGAGCTGATCTCAGCACCTTGCCAGAACATGGTGAGCAATTACTATTTTTTAAAATATCTTTCTATTTCGAGCTGCAAGAAAGGAGCAGGCTTCTCAGCAAGTTGCTGAAAACTTGGGTTTATGTATGCAAGAACTGTTTTCCAATTTTCTTCAAACACTTCCTACATTATATTATTATTTTTCTGAAGAGATTTTTTTCTTGCTATAGCCAAATAAAAGATGGGGTTCTTTTGAAAAGTATGGAAGATTTCTTGGAAAGTAAATATGGCTTAAAGACACGCAACAATAAGCAAAGTTTCTGTAAGTCCTTTGATCAGTCTGATCAGTCACAGTCAAAGCTGTGTCTCTGATGATGCACAGAAATCAATTCTTCTGACTCAAGAATTCTTGAATTTCCTCATGATACAGATGTTTTCATATGAGGAGAATCTCACAAACACTTTCAATATCAAAAAGTCAGTCTCTGTACTTGTTTTAATCACTTCAGGTTCTCAGAGTGGAAAGGAAGAGGCACTCTCAGAAGGGAAATTATCAGTCCCATCTCAGATGCCTATTTTTCAAAGAGCTGAATCACTTTCTTCTTACTTGTTTCTCCTTCTGTTGAGATTAGAGGAACCCCAAAGCGATCAACTCAGACTTAGCTTTCTAACGCTTGCATGTCTACACCTGCACACCTCTTTAGCATCACATAGTTTCACTATATTTACAAGTGTTGCATTTAGAAGACAGTGATTGTGTGTGTTTGTGTATTGTATTTTCTCATGACCTGATCATGAGGAATGAGGAAAAAAGGATTAGCTAACCAGTTATAATACCAGGAACTTGGAGTACAAGGGCTATATTTATTTCTTTGAACATTTCTGAACAATTTCACACTAACTATATTTTGTTCATTCATTTTAAACAGAAAATTATGAAAGACTGATGACTGTGCCAGAATGGGCCAAAGTAATACACAAGATTCTGGACTAGAACACAAATTAATCTAATTTATACAAAGTACTAGGGCTGCTCCAAAAGCTCCTTTATTATGATGTTGGCCCATGACATCAGAGGCAGATATTGGTGGTATGGCAGTAGAGGCTAAACCTTCCCACAAAATCCCATTACAGTTTGTTGCTCCGTGGCCGATGGCAGCAGAAGGGTCTGACAGAATGGCATCTGACATAGAAATGCATACGACGAAAAGGTGTGTTACTGAATTCCTCTGTGTGGAAAACAGTGACATCCATTGATACTTGCTGAATGTTTATGGAGATGAGACAGTGGATGTGAGCACAGTGTGGTGGTAGGTTGTGCATTTCAACAGTGGTGACAATGACAGTGGATCACTTCTGCTGGTACAGAATTTTACAAGCATGGTATGCAAGCTTTTGTTCATTGATGGTGAAAATTCATAGTTAATGGCAAAGAGTATGTTGAAAAATAGTGTTTTATAGGTGAGAATTTTCTCTATCAGATAGTGTTATTGTGTTCTTTGTATCTGTTCTCATTTCCATGGAAATAAATAGGAGGAATTACTTTCAGAGTGACCCATGCAATAGAAAGGCTTCTAAAGGAAACCTGTCCAGTCTCATAGGCTCAGTGTACCTACTTGATATTTGTGTAGAAGTGATCTTCTTCCCTCTGCAAGAGACAGTTTTTAACCTGATTTGTAGCCCGGTAATGAGCTCTGCTTGGCACCTGGCTACAAGACTGGGTGTAACAACAGTGGGATGATGCACTGGGAAAATCATCATTAGAAAGGATGCTCTCCAGGTGCAGCATGATAAATATAATTTTTTCCTGTGGGCCAGGTGCACCACATGGCTGCTTAGCACATGGTCAGACAAGCCTCTGTAATGTGATGTGCTTTGATAGTTATGCACTTCTGTCATGTACCTTGACATGCAGGTTCTTGCACAGCAGTTGAGGAAGAAGAGAGAAAAAAGATAAGCAAACTGGACTTCTTTAGAAGGGAAGGATAGGTAGACATTTTCCACTACCTAAAGGAGGACTTTGGAAAGATGGAACCAGTCCCTTGTCAGCAGTGCAGAAAAAAAAGACAAGACATAATATTCACGTTGAAAGAAGACTAATTTCAATGTCAGGACTGAAATTTTTATCATAAAAGCAGTTAATCACTAGAATGGTTAGACTGCAAAGGCTGTGAGATCTCCATTATTTGAGATTTTCAGAAAATGGATAAGGCTCAGAGAAACTTTGGAAACAGGAGACTGAACTAAAGAACTAAAAAAATATACCTGAGGAATTCTGCAAATGAAAATCCACTTTTTCTCTGTGTATCTATGTATCTGTCTTTCACAAGCTTTTGCACTACCTTTGTATTTGTTACAAATATGCTCATACACAGCAAATAATTGGAATAGCACTTAATACATTTCACTTGATTCCCTTCACCGGAGGCATTCCGCATTTGAGGATTAGGACCTTAGATACATAAAAAGGAAATTGTGAACTAATGACTATATTAAAAATTCCAGAGAAGATAAAGAGTGTTCTCTATCTATCACTTATACTAACTATCTAAGGTGCGCATATTTTCATATCTGATATCAGTTTTAGTAGAGTGCTTCCACTCAAGATTTATCGATATTGCAAAGGGGCTGTACCAAAATTTACTTTCTTTAATATTTCGGCTTAACTTTTCTTTTGCGACCTTTGATAATTTGTAATTTCTTCATGTTAACTAGGTCAGAACCATTAGAATCAGAGGTAATACTAATGTACAGTTTTAAAGACATTACTACTGTAACTTCAATGAAACTAACTTTTTAATAGAGAGCTGTAGCTGGTTATTGTCTGGTATTGATTATATGAAACCGTAAGCTCACAACTCAGAACTAAAACTCTGTGATCAAAATAATGATGCTTTTGAGAAGAAGTTTAAGAATGTGATATAGCCTAAATTCTGCAACAAAAAGGTGTAAAATAATTCAGAATTTTTTTTAGAATTAGGAGAAATGACCTCAGATGAGGTTCTGACCTCCATACTCCATCCAGCAGTCCCTGCAAGGTTGAATGAATGGTCTTTTTTTTAAGTGTCAGTAATTTATCATTTTTGCAGTTTATCATGAGAAGTAGTCTCAGATATTTACTCTTTAAAATAAGACTAAACATCATCATGAAAAATGCTCTCCAAACTCAACAATTCAGGATTCTCAGTAAATCTATCACTATTGAAATTCCGTAGTCAGAACTAGGCTGGAATTCAGATGAAGTGATAATATCCTCGTGGATGTTAATGTCTTCAGGTCAAAACCTCACCCTGAATTTGCTTCTTAGTACTCTTTCATCTCACTTTTGCCACTAGGGATTATCAGACATATCAGTGCATCTGTGTTCATGGAATAGAGGAGGAGATTTCCTCTTCACAACCATGGTGGAAAGCAGACATAATGTCTGTAAAGGTTTCGGTTTTTTTGCAAGAAGGTGTAAGACTGGGGAGATGCAAAGGGACATTCCAAGCACAAGGGGAAGGTTAGAGCTTCAGTAAGAGCAATCTGAAAAGCTCTGAACTGCTCAAGTGTAGCTTTACCAGGAAGATAAGAGCAGCCATGGGGAGGGTGGGGTGTCTGTGAGTGGACTAGTGTATTTCCCGTTTTTGCTGGCATTTGGCCCTTGACAACTTTCCAATCTTATCTGAGTCACAGCAGTTCAGACTCCGACCAGAACGATTCCAGTCAGTTCTCTCCTGATCGACCAAATGTCAATGTTTTCCTCATTTTTTGTGTGTGTTTTTTTGTGGTAACCTCTGTGCATGGAGGAAGTCTGGATCTGATAGCCTTACTGTTTCATTTCCTACCTGTGTTTAATGAGCGATCATCTTTCTTGTTCTCAAGCAGCAAGTCTCCATGTTGCTTCCCTTTTGAAATGATTTTTGCCATCCTTATGAATTCCCAGAAGAGACACTAAACAGTGATGGAAATAGAATTTTATGGCACGTCTGAATTTTGGCTATGTCTGAAATAGGTCAGAGTTAAAAAAAAAAAAAAAAAAGGTATGAAAACGAAACCATGGAATATGTCAAGGAAGATAATGTTGTATAGTGCTTTTAATCCACCCTTGAATAAGTAGAATTTGATAAGTCATCTTTCCCTCACTCCCTTTCTTTGCATTTTATCTTTGTTTTAAGTAACAGAATAGAAAAATAATTACAAATCAGATGAGATTTGTATTGTTTTCTTAGAAAAATGATGTAATAAAAACAATCCTGAAAGAAACTAAAAAAATAAAAATTCTTTAGAGTCTACTGAGATGCTTTTGAGCTTCTCCATGTTTTTCTTCATGTATTCATTCCTGCTGCATGGATTCGGAGGGATCATTTCATTATTAAATATGGAATAGCCATTGATTTCCTATGAAATTCCTGTTATCACCAGCGGGAGCCATATATTCACATTAAGTTAAGAACAGGCCCTAATTCAGAGCCAATCTTTCCTCAGATAAGAGTTTAATATCAGAAATGACAGATGTTCTTTACTTTTTTCTTAAAAAATATATTTCATTGGAAATTCTGTACGAAATCAGTATTTCTTAGAGATGCTTGGAAGACTGCTTAGAAACATTTTTTTTTTAAATTTTACATTTTTCATAATATGATATGTCCTTTTTGGCTTCCTAGACTCTATTTCAGCAGGTAACCTTTCCATTTTGTCAGTTCTTCTCTTGGGTGCCACAAACCTTGCCCTAGCAATACTTTCTCCTAGATTTGCACCTGACCACTTAAGATTTTGTCCAGTAACTAAAGAAAACTGTGGAAAAGTTCCCACTTACCCTAGTGGACTAAGGAACAGCTCTACAACAGATCTTACATCAAAATTCAAAGAAATTTTTTGTTAGCGCGGATGTTCCGTCTTTTCTGAGAATGCAGCAAACGGAAACCCTCCATCTAGATATTTATTTATTTTTGTCTCTCTTGTTGATTTTGCTAGTTGTTGAGTCAGTGTTTCCATTTCTACAGTTTCCCTACGCTTCATTAAATTCAGTCAAATTCAGAAAATGTTTTTGTAGCTGTTTTTTTTCTTATATCCCTGCTACCAAGCATATTGTTATTATTGGATATCAGCAAAATGCTAAAATATGGATCACCATTACTTTTTGTTGAATAATTTAATTACTTAAAATTTATAGCATTGTACTTGCTTTGTTACAATTTTCTCTACTGTTCCAATATCATCCTGATGTTTTTCTTTTTTGGTTTAAACATTTTCAGTTCACCAGTGTGATAATTAGACGTGGTAACATACTGCAGATGTTAAAAGAAAACTTCATCATATTCTTAAATGAGGCACAGACAATAATCTGTAAGGGATATGAGTTATATAGCGGAGAAGGAATGACTTTTTTGCTATTTAAATATTGTACTCTCTGCATTAGTAGTAGCAGTATCCAGTATCCAGTAGTATCCAGAGGCTTCAGTCCCAGATAAATGTTCACTAAAGCAGAATTCTGCTTTAGCAGACACAGAAAGTGCCAAAAGTTCAGACTTCAATAAAAAAATGCATACAAAATTTACCAAGGAAATTGGAGACAGCAACATTTAGAGAGGCAGCTTAATAAGAGATCAGTTAGGAATGCAGCCCAGTTCCTCACAGTGCTGCATCTGGGCTCTGCCAGTGGCTGATCAAACTACCACCAAGCAAAGGAAAGATATTCACTCCATATTAGAACTCATGAAGTGAGACAACACTGGCTTGAAAGGAAACCTCAGCAAAGTTAGAATATCAGTACAAGTGTCTAGATGTCTCCACTTTGTTTCATAAAGAACTGTAATTAAAGAAATACATGCATTTCTAGCTAAACTGATGTGTGTCGATTTTCTCTTTTTAAGATTTCAGTACATTTACTGGCATCCTTTCTGATTCTGCTCTATTGAATTCAGCTGGTTCTTTTCATATTTACTTTTCCATTACTGCTTTTTAGAGAAGGAAGCTGGTAGGTTACAAATGTGAAAACATTCTGTAAATTAATCTAAGAAATTGCAGTTTCTTCAGAAACACCAAATGAATAACCTAGAAAGACATACACGAGAAAGAACTATTTTCATAACCTGTAGTTTTTATAAACTCGTGTTTCAGTCAGCAGACAAAGATTTCATGACTAAAATTGCAACATTTTACTGAATCATCTTTCTTCTTCCCCCTCCTTCCCCCTGAAATTAGAGGAATAAAAGCTTGTGATGATTATTGTCCTATAAAAGAACCTCTTCCCCTCCTGTTCTTTTTTTCTTCCTCAATATTACCTCTTACTTCTGATTTTCTGCAAGGATTTTTTCAACCTATCAATATGTTTTCCACAAAAGTATACAGCAAGTGGCAAAATGCATTAAAGCTATTAATTTACTCAATGTCTTAAATTCTAAAACACTAAACTTGTAAGATTTTCATGTCCTTTGGCTTATGCAAAGCTTGGTCTATATCAGAATACAGTGAAGACAAGCTAATAGCACTGTGTTTACCTACCTCTATGTGTCCGATTAATCACCCAAAGAGCCCAAAGGATAACCAAATATAAACATTACTAAAAGCTACTGGTTGGCACCATTTGTTTTGGTTGAGGGGCACCAAAGGGAATGGAGATTTGCTTTTGTTATTTGTTAAAACATATACCAGAATTAGTTTTTCCAATCACCAATGATTTATGAGGTTGTATTAAATATCTTGTTATGAAGGTGAACTATTCTCTTTTCTCGTGCAACTCTTCAGTATCAAGGGAGTAAGTGCTTAAAATGGCTTTTAAGCTACAATCTTACCTATATATTTTCAGAATATTACTGGATGTGTCTAGAATATAAATATATTGGAGCTGACAGTTTTATATGTAAATTGACACATATCATTTTGTATGCATACAAGCACATATCCATCATGCAGAAATCTTCTATTGATTTTAAGAATATCTGTGCTGTGTGCAGCTCAACAGAACTCTGAGTGTTGTCTTATGTCCTCTGCTCATGTGAGAGGGGACATATCTGCGCGTTCAAGCCTGGTGAAGACAATGGCTTGTCCTGTGTGAGTAAAAGAGATTGAGTGTTGTAGCTTTAGGACCTGAAAAAACATTTTAAGCTCTGCTCCGCTGAGTCCAACAGCTTGCTCTTTGAAGTTGAAACCCTTCTGAAGAGAAAGAGTGTCCTGTATTTGTGAGGAATATGTGACAACTAGCATGGCTCAGTCCTCTCATTGCATGAATAGACACTCCATACTTGATCAGTACTGGGTTTGGGGGAACCCTCGGACGTTAGTTCAGATGTTTCTATAATGAAAGTGAGATCATGAATCCAGCGAAGGGAAAAACAAAGTCACCACAAGGAACTCTTATATTCCAACCAGTATTACTTGAATTTTTCTTCCTTTCAAAAACACATGAAAGAACTTTCTTTCCACTCCCAATAGCCCTGACCAGGTAAAGCATAATTTCTGTCATCAGTGGGCTAGAAACTTTGGGAAATTATTCACTAATGAATTACAGACTGTGCAGCATCTATATATGAGTCCCTTGAAAGCTAATTATATATATATAGATACACACATACTCACAAACACTGTTTCTCTATAAGTTCAAGAAGTTTGGACTTATAAAAAGCTTTCAGGCAGTGTTCAAAAACATCAACTGGAAGTTCCATGTTGACCCTAGCCAGAATTTAGCCACCTGTACATGCACAAGCACAGAGACCACCTATGAAGCTCACACAGTGAGCTTTATAATGGCAATCACCCATACTTTTTAGTGAAATCATGATATGTGGCATTTTTTCTGGAAACAAGTGTGTTTATTCTACCTTTAATCAAGTCACTATCCCATATTCATCCAAAGAATGCATCTGAAAACCAAAATACTTTTTACAAAACCAAAATAAATGACTTCTAAGAAAAAAAGAGACGAGAGAAGATCTTCCTGCACGGCTGGTCACACTCTTTGGCCTCTCAGTTGATACTGGTGATAAATTTATTGATAAAATCAGGAGGGACTTTCACGGGGGAACTTTCCTTTTAAAGCAGCTATGTAAGACTCAAACCTCCTTACACTGCAGATCTGCTGATCCCTGTTGTCTAACTGTGGTTACATGTGCTGACTCCAGTTTAAAAAATAATTTCTTAATCACTTTTGGCTCATCTTGGTTTTTCACATTGCAAAGCCAATGCAGCTGGGGAAGGATAGATCAGATTCCATTCTCCCTCACGCCTCATCAACATCAATGCTAATTAAGTCCTAGATTTGGGGCCAAGCTACACCCTGAGACACAAATAGCCTCTAGACTATGTCAAGGGCTACTGTCCTTTACTTGTGCAGTGGTTGGCATGATGTGAATCATGCCATATGGTCACAGCATGGCCTAGGTTGGAATGGATCTTAAAGATAATCTAGTTCCAACCCTCTGCCATGGGAAGGGTTGCCATCTGAGGTTCCTACTGCAATAGGACTAATAAATAGCAGTATAATACAAATTATGATAATTATGATAGTTCCTTCATGCACAACAGTAGGGTTTAGGTCAGCAGGACAACTGTGTGCACAGTGCTCTTCAGACTTAGTCTCCTGAATGTCTAGCAGCGGAAGAGGGAGCTCACGGTGATTTCTCCTGCTCTTGCACAAAGATAAGCAGAGGACACCAGGGAGTGGCTCACGTTCATGTGCCATCCTGGGAGCAGGGAGTCACTGCCAGGTTTCACAGAACACTTTGTGATTGCTAAGCCCCATTGCTAACAAGCTGATTTTTCCCTTCAGTGTACTCTGCTGCAATCTGCTTCTCCCACTCTGCAAAGTTTCCTTCTTCAGCAAAACAAATGAGCTGTTCCATTAAATGCATCAGACCTGTGATGCCTTTCAGGGTTTTGTTTAGCTGAGGCAGTCAAGTTCTCCTCCCAGCATAAACCTGGCTCTTCCTCTCTCTCTCTGCCTTTCCGTGCAGTGTTACTTGAGTCCCCAATTTGAAATGCTGTAATAGCATGGCATAACTACTTAGTTGAACACAATCATACAATTGTGTGACAAGACAAATGTAATGTAGAGCACAGGGGAAATGTGATCCTATACTTGGTGCATCCATTCTGCACCAGAACAGTTGAGAGCTATGTAGTTTTTGAAAGCCAGTCTCCTCTTGGCAATTAACTTCAATTAATGGTACACTGCACTAAGCAGAAAATAAAAACTATGCCATTAAATCCTTCGATACAGGCTGAAAGGGTTCCAGTTTGGCTCTGAACTGCTCTAAAGAGCCCATGTTCATATTACATAGTTATAACTTTACAGGCCTAAAAGAAAATGAATCAACAGTCGTTTATGCTGTCCCCCATGTTTAACAAAGCTTATGCCTGGATTTTTAATCCTGATGTAGTAGGATATGTGAAGGTTATTTTGGAACGAAAATATCAAAGTCTCCACAAATATTCTGCACCGCTTTAAATCCAAATAAATACTATAGAGGTATTTCTTTCGTTATTATATATTTCACATAAATATGTTGAAATAATAAAGCCACACATATCTTTTTAAAAGTATTTCCTATCTGCTTTACACTGTAGTGAATGAACTTGATCCCAGGCCCTAAAACGTACAATTTTTTTCCCTATATGCATATATATACATATATATACATATATATGTGTATGTATTTTCTTCAGCTTTCAGCCAAAATATTTAACTTTCAAAGACACACATACTTTTAGTTTGGTTCCAATTTGTTAGCTTTTAATTAGATTTTCCACTATATCAAACAAATGTCAACATTTTCCACTGGTATGTTTATAGCAATTCTAAATAACCTCTTTAATATATTGAGCACCCAAGTGGTGCTAACGAGATTTATATTCACCCTGATTGTGGAAGTACACCTTGACTCTCGGAGATGCCCATTCCAGACTCTGCATCTTCCATTGCTCCTGTCTTCAGTGGCACATAAGCTGGAATAAATTCTGGGCTGCAGATTTTTCCAGTCATAGCAGTAATAACTGCCAATGGGAAGGAAAAGGGACAAGATTTGAGCCTTTCTGAGGCATCACTGAGTCACAGCATCTTGATATATCTCTTTGCAAAGAAAACTACAAGAAAAATGTGCCTGAGATTGATATGGAAGCTGGGGGGACACTACATCCTCTATAAGTTATGGTTTAACATCCAGAGAATACAGGATCAGGACCACAGTCCCACTCAATGATGCAGTTCCAGTTGCCATTCTGAAAAGCTTGCCTGAGATGATCCAGGAAAATTGAACCAATTTGGATTGAGCATTTCTTCATGTAGGAACACAGTCCTTCAGATTCTCCCAGTGACCTGTGTGAAATTTTCATAATAGATTATTGTGACATTCATCTTTTTCAGTTTATTTACTAATAGCCTTCAGAATCATCTCTACACTTCTTCCTTACTTCACTGTGACAGAATTTGGGCTTTCCCTGCTTCTTTTTACAAATATTTACAAGGGATACAACAATTTCTCCTTATGTTTCTCCTATCTATAATATACAACTAATTTTTTTGGTAGTTCTGATGAGAAACTACTGCACTTATGTCCTTCGTGCATTGCAAGCTTTAGTAACATCTTCTCATTGTTACATGATACTTGTGCAACAGCAAAATTTTATGTAGTCTAGTACAACAAAACTTTCACCCTATTATGGGATAATTTAACAGCACTGTAATAGTGTTCCTTTAAAAGTTGAGACAAACTGTACTTCAGGTTCACCATCACAAATATAACTTCATTTTGTTCTAAAATATCCATGCTGTTGAGAGCTTTCTTCTGAAACACGTGATTTGCAGACCCTAGAAGAGAAAGATGAGCTCAGTGCACAGGATGTCAAACTGAGATTAAACCCACTAAGGTCTACAAAGCCTGCTGCAGAAGTGATAGCTATCTTTGTCAAAATCCCAAGCAAAAACATGTACGTCAAGTGAGATTGTCGATAAAATATGAATATCAGGGTAAGACTAAGTTGTGGGTAAGTTTCAAAGAATTTTTTTTTTCCTCTGAGATGCAAAAATTATCTAAAATCTTACAACCCATTTCTGAACACTGCATTTATGAATTCTGATGACATGTGTAGTTTCCTTCTATGGCAACACATAACTACAAAAGACTTGTTTATTAAAAAGTATCTGTGAGTTTCTGTGGTTTACTGAGAGATTCAGGGTACTTATTTTTAATTCTAATTTGTCTGACATTCATTAGATGCATACCCACAAACCTGTAGCTTTTGGCTCTGGCCAAATCATTATGAAAGATATAAAACCTGGAGATGGGGCATTTGATTTCCACAGAGACATCATCTGCCACAGCATAATTAAAAGAGTTCTGTCTAAACAATAAGATGAGGCATTCCTGAGTCTCATCAGTTTGATATGCTTCTCCGCAAAGAAAAGTTCGAAGAAAAATGCCTTCAGAGAATCTGGGATCTACATTCCTTCCTCTCTAAGCCATGGTTTAACATTCAGAGATTACAGGACCATGACCACAGTCCAACTGCGAGGAGGGGATCAGGATTACTGCACACTAGAGGGCCATCTGGAGTTGCAATGCTACTGTCTCAGGGGTCCCTCATGTTAATTCCAGTCCGAATTTTTCCATGTTCACTACTGTAAATATCTATCTGGAATGTGATGCAGTTTAATTTGAACATTTCTTACAGGTTTATTTGTTAGATATTGATTGCCAAAACAGAGTTGTATACAACATAAAATACAGGAAAAAGTACCAGTATTTGCTTCGTGCATTGTGCAACTAAAGTAACTGATCCATAATCTATATTTATGAGACCAGGATATTTCTGATCTCAAAGGGTGAAAAATCAAATCACTGACAGTAAACTGATTTTACCCTGAGAATAGCATGGCTGGAGAATTAACTCCTTAACTGCATCAAAGTGAAATTTATTTTCGACTGTTTTAATTTTTGGTTCATAGATTTTGGGCAATAGAGACTCTACACTGTTATAAGATTGCCAGTATGTACCAAGCTGTAATATTCTAGCCTGAGGAGAAAGCCAGGCCAGTTTTGACTTTATTGTATTTGACAATATTGCATCTTCTTTGGTAACTACAAACAGTACAGGCATTGGGATGGTCCTGGCATGGCAGAGGTCACTGTGTTCTGTTATTGAGTGCAAGGAGAAATAAGAGCACTGGAATGCATTACACGTGCTAAGAAAAGATGGAAGCCTTTTCTGGATATGGTTTAATACTTAAATACATCTCTGAGGAGTCATATTTTGGCACCAACAGTTCCTGTATCAAAATAAACTCCTTCCAGCAGAACCCCCCTTTTCATCCTAAACAGAGGTTTTCCAATCCAGACTTTCCTTCACATGCCCCCAACCTTTCCTTCACTCCTTCAGTCATTCGTTAGGATACTTGGTGTCCAGGGTTTCCTGGTTACTACAATTTGATTTCCTCTGTGTCTGGGTAATCAGCAGCAGTAATTAATGAAATTGTGGTACGTCTGTTACTTAGGAAAATAGGAACACTTATATTCCCTCATGTCTAAGCCCTTATGTGATTTGGATTTACACCACTGCTTCAAGTTCCCTCTTTGGATCAATGCACAGAATCACTACTATCAAAACTATTCAAAGTTGCCAAACCAGTGCAAATATCCCATTTTTGGTTCCTTGGAGAAGCTTAGATCTCATTTAGATCAATCCATTTTTGAACAGTACAAGACTTTTTTCCCAGTTAAAACTCATCACAAGACTGTATAAGAAATCCAAGATTTGTCTTACGTGACAGAACTTAAGGACAGTTCGAGTTCAACTGCTTTGATGATTCACCTATGAACTGTACAGGTGTTAACACATCCTATTATTACAGTGCCCCCACTCCCACCTGCTTGTTTGCTTCACCCACCTGTTGCATCTTGCCTTTTAGATTGCAAGCTGTTTGGGGTAGGTACGTTGTTTACTTTGTATATGTTGTACAATGTCTAAATACGACCCAGTTTAGGCTCCCAGGTTCTTCTGTAATAAAAATGAAAGTAATGAACAGCAGAGATAAACAGAGTCAATAGTTAGGTACTGATTAGTTTTAGGATAGGAACATTTAAAGTGTATTTTAATTTTTAATAACGGTATAATTAATGTGTGATAATGATCTTAGTTTAAAATCTGATTGGAAAGTAGACGTGCTTTTTTTTTCTGCAAAGTAGTTAAATGAGGTCAGTACTTCAAGCTTTCTCTCCACCCTTCCCTGCAATTGAGGGTAGACCTCACCTTGGTTAACATGAGATAAAATTTCAGTGTCTGGTCCCACAAATATCTTTTTGTGGGAACATTAACAAGGGTGAAAATGCCTGAGTATTTCAGAGAGAAAGCCCATGTGTGAGAGATCATTGGTTGCTTCCTGCATCTGATGTTCCTCGGTCTTCACCACATTGTTGACTTTCAAGACAAACTTTTCTGTGGTTACTTTACCTGCTTATTATCAGGATTTTATAGCCCATTCAAAGGGTGCTGTCAAAAACATATCTATTGTGATGTAATGCAGCATGAGTTGCATTCAAGTACTTGTCCAAGATGACATGGACTCATCTGCTGCACTGGTTTCCTCTAGCACGTATCTGAACAAGTGCTGCTCCCTGTTTGGCAATAGGGTATTTAGCAGGCACCAGTCATCAATCAAAGCATTATCATTCATAATCAAAGTGAGACATTGGAAGAATGGGAAATAAATCACTAGTGGCAGATGAAGCATCTCAACACAAGATGAGCTTTTCTGCATACTGAAAAGAATTTTTTTTCAATTAGACTTTACAAAGGAAAAAAATGGTTTAATCCTAAGTTACATCATATTCCTCTTCCCTGTAAAGTCAGTGGTGTATGACCACTCTATTGCTAAAGGGTATAAGCTTCAGAATGGTATAAAATGTCTTCACCCAGTGAAATGGGGTTACTAGATCTTTAAGTATTAAGAATTCTGGTTTCCACTGTTTGGGAACATGATTTAGATAAATTCAGGTAAAACTGTGACTGAAAATCCTTACTGTAATGATCATCTTTCACCTCTCTGCATGGGCTCCTGAACAGGTAAGAGAAGAACAGCAGTGATTAAAAAGAATGAGTGATAATTTGGTTTTTGGCTGATTAATAAGATAATAAAGATGACTGAAATATAAACAATTCAAATGGAAGTCCTCGATATACCAACAAGTCGAACTTACAGCACTGATTATAGCCACTTTTCGTTGCCATCTATCCTGAAATAGAAAATCATTCATTCTTTCATTATGACAGTTATAACCTGAGTATCATTCTGAGCTTGCTTGCTTTTACATTAGAAAAATCTAAAAGAGAGCATGTCTGCCTTTGGTTATTTTATTTCTTTTTTTTAACCAAAGCCTGTTTTACTCCCGTAATTGAGGGACATAAATTCATTCAGAATGAAACTAAATCAAAGTAAATTAAATTGCATAATGTGCATTTAATCAAGAAATACCCAGTATAATATTTGGGGCTTTTCAATGTATAAGCAATGACAAATCCGTTACTGGTAGAATACTGGTACTGTTTCAGGAACCATTATTTCTCCAGCTTTTATCCCAGGAGGACATGGGACCACTACAGTCATTAAAGCATGAAGAAATGGCAGATAGCAAAGGACTTTGAAGATCTAGTAGTCCTTCATTACAGCACCAGCTGAGAAGACTTGGACAGTATGCACTTAATGCAATTGATACAGAACTCCCTTTCCACACTAAAAGTCATTTTAGTATTCCAAGATCTTTTTTTTAATATTCTACTTTTATTTTGTTTTGTTTAGTTTTTGTCTTTAACAAAAAAAAAAACAAATATGACTGGGACTAAAATCGAAGGCTTCATATTCTTCCCAAGACTCACTATCCCCTTGAAGAGAATCCTGATCTAGCTTATTTGCCAAGATAAAGGACTCCTCTGTTTTTACTGATGCTGCCATTTCTCAGATGATAGTGGTGATCTGAAACATAAGAACAGGGGACCAAAATAAAGGATTAAATCAAAATAAATCTTTCCCAAATCCTGTTTTTAACAGTGACTGCTAGAATATATTGAGGAAACAGTAATAATTTTTCCTTTGATTATCAGTGACCTACAGCACTTTCAGCCAAAACTATCTGGACCATAATATGGGATAGCTTTGATGGATTATTCTATTAATTTGTTTAATTTGTTATTTAACTCATTCATTCCTTTGGATGTCACAACATTCTATAGCAACAATTCCTATAGCAACATGCATTTCTTATCACTTCTAGGCTGCAGCACATCTAGAAGCAGCCAGAGAGAAGTTTAACTTGCCAGAGCAATTAACGTCTAGCCTAATAAACATGGAAGCACTGGTAGCACACAAACCATACTATGCCAAGCCTTCAGGCTCAATGTCCTATGACAGGAGTGCTGAAATGATTTTTACAGTTTCCTGGATTACAAATAACAATGTGTCCCTGAGCATCATTAAAAAAAGGGTGGCCAGCAGGGAGAGGGAAATAATTGTCCCCCTCTAAATGGCTCTTGTGAGGCCCCATTTGCAGTACTGTGTCCAGGCTTGGGGCCCGCAGTACAGGAAGGATGTGGAGCTCTTACAGTAGGTCCAGAGGAGGGCACTGAGATGATCAGAGGGCTGGAGAACCTCTCTTATGAGGAAAAGTTGAGGGAACTGGGATTGTTTAGGTTGGAGAAAAGAAGGCTCCGGGAAGACCTTGGCAGATTCTGAGCAGCCTGGTCTGGTGGTTGGCGACCCTGCACATAGCAGGGGGGTTGAAACTAGATGATCATTGTGGTCCTTTTCAACCCAGGCCATTTTATGATTCTGTGATTCTATGATCTCCTCCAAACTCTAGAGAAGAAGCTGAAGGAATCTTCAGGAGGATTCTTTGGGATTGCATTTTGCAAGACATGGGGCAAAAACTCTAGAGATGACAGTTAAAAACTGACTTTCCAGCAGAAATTCAAGTAAGCCTGACCAAGTGCAAATATCTTTCAGTATCTATCTCTATAGTGTAAAATACAGGCAACTTCTTCAAGAGCCTACCTTTCCTCCTTATTATTGGCCCCTGTTAATAAATTGTCACCAGAATTTAGAGAAGACCTTGGTTTCAATTAGAAAACATGATTTGCATTAGACAGAGCTAAATGGCTGCAGATATTAAGCATATAAGTACTTTTGAAATGTGTGCAGTAATCCACTTTAATGGTGACATTCATTAATAACAGTAACTAGTAACTGACCCAGGCAGATCTTATTTTGCAGTGCAGTGATGTTCAATTGTTTGAAAGCACTAAGTTATGTTTCAGTGATGCAGAATTCGGGGTTTATGAAGACACTCAAAATCGAGGCACATTGATGGGGTTAAGATTGCCTTTGAGGTCGCTGAGACTGGGAAAACTACTTATTGAAATACAAAAATGTCTTTAAGTCGATAGGGAATATCCTGCTGAAAAAGAAAACCAAAGACTAGGAGTAAGAGAAATGTACTGTCATTTTCTGTTAAGAAGCTCATTTTTTGCCTCCTTTTAGAATCACTAAAAATTATTTCAGACACAATTTAATAATCTACATCAGTATCCCAGGAGTTCAGATAGCAAATGATATTATGGCAAAAATGTCTTAAATAAAATTAACCTCAGTAAATCTAGAAATGTTGCTTTTCCATCAGATCACTGAATAATTCAAGAACTGTAACATCCAATTTTTAATTGACTTGAATGGGGATATTCTTCCTCCTAAATGACAAGTGTAGTTTAGCATTGGCATACACAGTGGAGCAGAATTGGGTTAAGATTAGGTGTTATGTAAGAGATTGTGTAATACAACTCTTTCACATGTGATTGTGCAATTCTCAGTATTAATTGTAAGCAATTAACTATGTTCTTTGGATTCTTTTGCTCTCATCCTACCTCCCCAGTTCTGTGAGCCACATTCCAAAATCTCCATATGGGAGAGAGGTAGGGAACACAAGTGGCAGTGGTAGAGTGAACTCCTGTCATTTTTTTTGCAGCTGGGAGAACCACAGTACTGCCGATTCCCCTTCATGCTGTTGCCTAGTGTATGTAAGTTGAGTGATCCTGCCTTACCATCCCTCCATAAATTCCATATCCAACCTTCTTGGAATCTCAATTACTCTACAAATGATCTTTTAAACATTAAAATAGATGTTACAGCTCCCAGACTATTTGGAAATTTGAAAATTTGCAGGTCAGCACACATTTAGTTTTTAGCACTCCTGCCGAAGGTTGTAAGTGAGATAACTGAGGATAAAAGCTAGGAAGTGTGGAAGGAGAGTTACATTGGCATTACAATTGACAAAACTTTATTTTCGGGACTCTTAAAGGTGGTCAGGATATGGACATGAGGGAAACTATTCCATTGTGGATTTCCTGGTTTGTCAGTCAGAATGGATGAGATTCACCTGACCAAGTACGTATGCTGCTGATGAATGCCTGTGTCTGTGCAAGTCATTCCAATTTTTCTTTACAGTCATGGAAAATCTAGCTGATGTGTCCTGTGAAATCCAGAGCACTTTTCATCATGTTCTCAAATATTCTTATCAATCAGATCAGATGAATTGCACCTAGAAGTATGTTTTTTCTCCCCTAAGCATATGGACAGCTGAAGAAGAAGGAAAATTATGTTGCATTTGTAAAAAAAAATGCACATGCATGCCTGAAATTTGTTAAACTTAATCACATTTCAGTTTTTTTGTTACATGGTCTGTATACTTTACAAATCAAATATCAAGAAAAATCATGTGCTTCTAGGCAAACAAAACCTTTCTAAACTTATTGACACAAACTTTCCTCCCAGATGATGTTAGCTCTTCAAATTGTATCAGATCATATCTTACCAGGAGAGCAGGCTGGTTAGGTGTAGACCTGAGTCTGATGACACAACCGTTTTACTGCACTCAGCTAAAAAAATTTTAATAGAGATTTTACTATTATGACATCACTGTGTATTTAGAGCTAGATGCACATTCATGATTTAATTCCTTAGAGAAATCATGAACCTTGTTGTTATGTTTGCTTAACAGAAAAAGATTTCCAATTTAGGAGAGAAGAAAATTAAAAAAAAAATAAAAGAAGTGAAATTCATTAACTTGAAACCCATGAAGATAAAATTGCTGTTATAGATACAAGAAATGTCAAAAAACACATTGAAATCTATCTTTCTGTCCTATGTTACACCTCAGTGCAAGTCCTACAAATCTTTCCTCCACAAATATGTTCATGTGCGCTTATAGTATCCTCCAAGATATTCAAAACATGCTGTAAGCATCGTGGTGAGAAAAAAAAGAAAAGAAAAAGAAAAGAAAAAGAAAAAGACAAGAAAAGAAGAAAAGAAAAAGAAGTCTGATTTGGAATATCATAGTGTTCCTCTGATTTGTATGTCACTTTGAGAACATCGATAAGAACACATTCTCAGGAGATCAACACACTGAATTTTATGCAAAACTCAAGAAAAATCAGGTTTTATATATGGCACCCAGGTTATCAATGCAGTGAGATATTGATGCACACTGTAGCTTCAGGAACATAAAGCTTGCCAAAGAACTATTACACCTGAAATGTAAATCTATTGGATATCTCTTTGCATCAAGAACATTAATTAACGGTGTGGTGAAAATGACATTTTCAGCTTACGATACAAGCTGGGGGAAACTGTTAGTGATCCTTCTGGCTTAATAATCATATTTATTTTAATGAAGGAAAGTCAATTTATTTATTAAATTGAAGAATGTTCTTGATTTTTATGATTCTGAGCTATAGGTGGAACTTACTGTATTTAATTTCAACAACTGTAGTCTGAATGCCTCTTTCATGATAGAATTTTGTTTTATTGTATTTTAGAATATTATGCAAATTCAAATTCAGGTTGCTACAGAGAGACACTGAAGGTTTTCTGAGCTATACAGTACAGAAATCACCACACAGTTGTACCTATATCTAGTTACATCCAACTCTAATATTGAAACTTACAGACATAGGAGACAGGATTGACCTGATTCTGTTGTTTTACTTAAAATCCTTCTTCCATAATGCTTTTTCCTTCATCTTGTAAAGTCAGTGTCAGTAAATCCTGTGTTTGCTACTGCAGATCATGATGATTAGAAATGTAAAGATTTTCTTGATCTCAGTATGTATGAAGACTGTGGGTTCTTTTAATACAATGTGACCAGAAGATATTTTCTGCTAGAAATGGAGAACAAGAAAACATAAATCTTACAGTAATAAGTTCTCACAATTTATTCAGCAATACCAAATGTACTATACAATAATTAAAATATCCAGGGTTATTTTTTTTTAGCTGGCAAAACCTGGTCTGCATAACTTTTAGAATAGCACCTTTAATGAACTCTCAACGCTGCAACCTAATTTCATCATGTACTGGCGTGTCTCATTGAAGAGAAATCCCATTGATGCCTGGCTGATCTTTGAAAGCTAGAGATAAGGAATTCTGTGTCAGTGTCAATAATCGTACAATGAAATAAACTGTTTGCATGCACTGTTAGTACTTGTATCTGCAGGGAGAGCTGCTTAGGAATTTTCACTATTGGAAGATTTACTGTGCAAAAAATGCCAAATCACTGCACCTGCTTTCCCTTTCCCTTTCCCTTTCCCTTTCCCTTTCCCTTTCCCTTTCCCTTTCCCTTTCCCTTTCCCTTTCCCTTTCCCTTTCCCTTTCCCTTTCCCTTTCCCTTTCCCTTTCCCTTTCCCTTCCCCTTCCCCTTCCCCTTCCCCTTCCCCTTCCCCTTTCACTTCCCCTTCCCCTTCCCCTTCCCCTTTCCCTCCCCTTTCTTTCTCCCTTCCCCCTTCCTTTCCCTCTCCTTCCCTTTTCTTCCTTCAGATACAAATTTTTGTCTGAAGAATTGTTACAGTATAAGGGAAGATGAGACAAAACAAGGAAGATATCAATCTCCAATCACAATAACAAACAGGGATGAAGTGAAAAATCCTGTTTAAGCACCTGCTCTAAATCACGAAGTTTTTTTTAAAACTGGCATAGATATTCTAAACATAAATCTTTTAATGCCTATTTAGAAAAGAAGCAGAAACTGAAGACTTTTGTTGTGGAATAAAATACAAAAAGTTATCTGTATTTTTCATATGACATTAGGTCTTTCTATAAGTACACATAGAGGAGAGAGAGAAAATATACAGGTAAAGGAATCCTGCAGGATATGCATCATGAAGGAAGGGACGTTTTGTCAAAGAGCTTTGTTGTTTCATTGATTTTGTTTCTGTATTTGGAAAGAAAATGCAAAAAAATAAAAATAAAAATAATTGCTGGGGTATTGTAGATACCTTTCAAATCTGGCAGGTTTTTTAACAGCCTCACTTTTCTTCCTGTTATCTGGGTATTTCCCTTCCAGCTATGCAGGTCACAACACTTGGCAATGCTATGTCAGCACAGCGATGGTTTTGTGCCATTAAACATCTTGATTGGACACACAGTCTTGTCAAATCAGCAGATACTTCTTAAAGACTCCACTCTATTTTCTGGAAAATCCTAAAAACTATCTAAATCTATTATTTTACTTCCATAAACATCCTTGCAAGGTTATTCCTGGAAATGATGGCTTTTACTGCCATGGTTCTTTAAAACCACAACTGCTTTAAATCTTTTCAAAACTTTTCTGTTTTCTGTATTGTACTGGAGGTAATTATCTGTCTTTTTTCCTATGTTTGAGAAGTT